>NC_085105.1:0-225000 GCF_963422355.1 Corticium candelabrum
GACAATCTCATCGGTACATGCCTGGCGCTGATGAAGGCTAGTAGGCTGAAACGCGTACGCCAATAGTCAGTACCGCGTTCGTTTATGTGCACGCGCTCCGCGATATCGGACTTGATATCGCTCTCTGAGCTAGCCTATAACATATTCTCTCTAAAGAAATTACATGGATGTTGCTCATATATCATGTTTCTTTAATAACGACTCAACTATACATTCTAACAGAAATATATGATGTCAAAGAAACACACAACAAAACAAATCACATCCACACCGGGATCGTATAGACATACGATCCACTCCATAGCTTCTGCCATGGAGAAAACAACTCGCAGCAAACACCCAAGGGGTCGGAAGATCATTGAAGACGATCAAGTTATACACTCCATGGAAATTGAAGACAATGTCGCTGAAACCAACCAGACGGAAACAAATCAGCCACCATCACATCACGCCACTCCTGATGATGATGCGCTCTTGGATGAGGAGTTCGACAGACACATTGCAGACCTATCACAACAACGTACCAGTACACCACTGGAAAGAGATCTCGCGCGACTTTGCGTGGATCCACCGACAGAACCACCCAGGGCACCTCCACCGCTACCTGTATCGCTCCCCACATCTACTACACGTTTACAACAACTCCTGAAACAAAACGCGTTCCCCGAAGATGGGGATCAACAGAAACAGAACCTAGATGACCAGCAACCATTATCAAACGTTGACACAGTCATACATACACTTCTCTTTAACCGACGAGAACTACTCTTCAACCTAGAAAACCTAGAGCATCACCATTCCTACCTACACCAGTCTATTGAGGCCAAAGTTCTTCCTACATGGCTACAAACTTCCAACACAACAAACATACGCCCCATCCTTGCAACCCGCACTGACATCACCACACAAATAGACGATGCAACAACCGAATACCACATGAAACTCGCAACACTGCTACGAGAACATTACAACCAAACCTCAACTACCTTGAAAGAAGACGTAGAAAAAATCGACACAGAACTACAAACCAACATGAGCCTCATCGACCCAGAACAGACAACTGATCTACTACAAACAGTAACGGAATCGGTCGTACAAACCAATGAAGATCTGAAAGTCCAACGACAAGCCTCACAAAAAAAGAAGGCAAAACACACTGAGAAATCTTAAGCGGAACCGACCAGACAACTGGGAGGATGACAGACACGGTGGTAATATAACTAGCTCAGCCAAACGATTGAACACAATAAGACACACACTCTCTGGACCATCCAAACGACCGACAGAGAAAAGAACAGTTGATGGTGAGCCTCGAAGTGAGAAATTTTTACATCACAATTTTTCTAAGTTATCAAATACGATTACTGAAACCCAAACTTCTCTAACCTTTTCCCACAGAATACTCGAGAGCTCACAGCAACTACGGTCGAAACAGAGATTACTACCAGGACAAACGGCTACGCAGTCCATCACCGAGGAGTTACCGATCACACAAACGAGACCCAGAAGAAGACAGAGGTCGAAGCACACGATAAGAAGAGTTAAAACGTTGAACAGACCCCGTACATTATCTAGAACTGTCAGAAATAGAAATAGATTAGACAATAATACAGTTATTGATGAAACCAAGGTTACTGAGCCAAATGTTGATCACAGACACACTAGGCCAACAGATACCGTCACGCGATCACCTCCAACCATCACTACGCCGATGAGGACAACAATATCAACTAAAACAACAACAATGAGAGCCAACAAATACATTCTGAACAGAAGCAACCAAAAACTATCACACACGGAAATGACCTTACTCGATAAAGGTCTCACCTTCGTTCCAATCGAGCGAAAACCGAACAGACATCGACTGCTACAAGAATTCGATGATTTCACTAGACGACTCCGCATTCTTACACACGCCAATCGATGGCACGAACAACACGATGACACTAGCAACGAAAACGGAAATGTTGCACACATCCCCGGCAGACCACACCCATTTCGAATGAAATCAAAATGGAATCCCCCAACCACAGGCAATCAAGCTTTAGAGACTTACATAACCAGAACAAGAAAGTGGCTCACTGAAGCAAAACCAGCAAAATATATTCATCAAAATCTATCCCAATATGAACGAACTGCCCTCACACGGCTCACACGCAGGAATGACATAATTATGAAAAAAGCTGACAAGGGATCCTTGATAGTAATTGAAGACAGACAAACCTATATTGAGAAAGGCTTGGCACAAGTACACGATCCACAAACCTATCGACATCTAGACAAAGACCCAACACAATCCATAGTAGAACAAATCAATCAGACAGTTACTGACATACACAAATTAGGACTTCTGGATAGAAAGACACTACAATTCCTTTTCCAACTTAAACCATCTAAAGTACGAACACAACAACTCTATTTTCTTAGTAAAATACACAAAACTCCAGTCGCATATCGACCAATCGTGTCTGGTTGCTCAGGACCGACTGAAGCCATTTCTCAATTCGTAGACTATCTTCTCAAACCAATTGCACTCACACAGAACAGTTACATCCGGGACTCAAATGACTTCATATCCCTAATCGAAACAACAAGAATGAAACATGATGCCATACTAGTCACAATAGACGTTACATCGCTCTACACAAACATTCCACACAAAGAAGGCATACATGTATGCATTGAAAAACTCCGAGACTATATCCGAACCACCGACAACGAAGTATATTATGACATTGGCTTTTCACCAAATCTTGTTTGGATAACTGAGACATTTCTGACTCACATTTTAACTAACAACATATTCGAATTCAATGGTGAAATATATAGACAACTTTTTGGTGTTGCCATGGGAACAAAAGTTGCCCCAACATTTGCCAACCTCTTCATGGCCGATCTCGAAGAAAGATTTCTCCGAAATGAACCAACCAGACCACTGATCTGGAAGAGATTCATCGATGACATATATGTCATCTGGGAAGACACTACTCAAACTCTACAACACATGATGGAACGACTCAACAATTTTCACCCCACAATCAAATTCACATACACACAAAGCAACACAGAAGCCGTCTTCCTCGACGTTCTTACATACAAAGGCAATCGGTTTTCACAAAACAACATCCTTGACTGCAAGACTCATTTTAAAACCACTAACAGATTCCAATATCTGCATTACACCTCATGCCACGCACCGAGTACATTCAGAGCTGTCACACTTGGTGAGGCACACCGTTTCCTTAGATCCACATCAGACCCAACAGAGTACCGTCACATTCTTAACGACCACACAAAACGCCTCATATCAAGAGGATACCCCAAGAAACAAACCATAAGACTACTCTCAAAACTACCATTCAGCAAGAGACGTGACCTCCTCAAGAATACGACACACGATAAACAACAGACACAAAACACAAAATCAATATTCACGACAACTTTCTCACCCTGGTTCCCAAACATCAAACAATTGATCCACAGACAATGGCAAAGCATGATCGACAGCGACCCCCAACTCGAATCAATACTTGGATGTCACCCACCAATGATTGCCTACAAAAGAGCAAAGAACATCAGTGATCACATCACACGGGCCCGATTACGGGGAACCTCCAAACCAATAAAAGACGTTAAAAACAGCGACGTCCCAGTACCCAGACTCGCCATTACGCCAGTTACGACAACTTGCAACCACACACAATGCGGAATATGCCATCAGATCACGATTTGCTCTGCCATCCGCAGCACCACCACGGGCAAGTCATACCCACTATATTTCCAAAACAACAACACAACAATAAATGGACGAATGACATGCGCATCAACAAACATAATTTATGTCATTACGTGTGATGTACCCAGATGTCACAAACAATACGTTGGACAAACGGGTGGCACACTCAGAGTTCGTATGAGACACCACCGCAACAAACTGCGATCACGAGACACAAAAAAGATCTACTTACATTGTAACGAACGAAACCACAACTCAAAGGGACTTTGAAAAATAACACCTATCCAAATCGAAGAAAATCACCAACGACGCCTAACTCTGGAAAACGAATGGATAACACGACTCAAAACCACTGGTAGATTTGGCCTAAACAAAAAGGCACAACAATCAACTGACAATAACGATGGAAATAGACGGAGCGACACACCGGTGGTGGAGGCCCCACAACCGATGCTACCTCAGGTGATGACCTCACAGCGTCCGAACGCAAGCGCATCAGCACCGAATATTGAGTCGACACACACAGACTTCAACCGAATGGAAACAGAACTATTGCCAATACAAATAGTCACAAGCCATTAGACTTTAGAAAGACATTCTGTACATCATCACTATTATTATAGAGTTTTCTTTTTAAAAAAAGAAATTCACCATCCTATAAAATATTGGTTCTCTACTTAAAACAAATTACACAAATAAAAAGTTCACAGAAAACCGCCCACGGAACTGACCATTTATGACATCACAAACACGGAGACATCCACTACCGAGATACCTCAAACTCAACTCAACGCAACTCCAATGTTATCACAGTGTACACACACCAGCCAACAAAGTCACCCACAAAAATACAATTTAACCCAACCACTACCATGACTCAAGATCAACATTCAAGCACGATTAACATTTACAGAAACACAGCCATTTAATCAACACACCCCACACACAAACAAAGAACTCGTCAACAATTGCCTACACACTCTCGAGACCTCAACAACACCATCTCATCACAAGCCACACAACATTACCAGCCAACAGTCACCTTTCCTCCATTGAGGTCAGTAATTACACAACCACATTAACCACCCCACACCATAGCACGCACAAACATGGTCCCACTCAAATTAAACTGAATACTCTAATCTAATCTTAAGTAGTACATGACTTAACATATACTAAATTAAAGAAGGCATTTTTCGGGAGCCTACAATCATCCTGTTGCTTGGCTGATGAATGTTGAAGTAGCTGTCCCCACCCCCACACCAAACAAAATTTAAATATTAATGATCTAAATCATATATGAATTACTAAAAAACTACTAACTCAATTTTTAAAATATCAAATTCTGACTGAAAATGACAAGACAGAACTGCCTCTTCGGAGGTATACCAAACCCCTAATCCACTACCAATAATATAGTCTTACTATTTAGCTGGTCTAGCGATTTTGGGACCAATTACTTATACATTTAATAAATTAATTAAGAGCCATGACACCTTACTCCATCGCCCAGCCCAATCTTGATTGTGTGGCGTACGACGTAATTAACCTAACAACATAATCTAATCTTATCAAGTAATTAATTTATTACTACAATAACTATTTGATTAAAATTAACCCCTGTCTTCTGTCTCCCCCTCTCTCTCTTTCCTTCTCCCCTTCCTCCTCCCTACTTATTATACAGACTAAACGAACACACAGAATACACACAACTCCTAATCATTCGACAGCAAAACACTGACAACTCCAACAAACACAACTTTTACACTGGAGCAAGAAATTGCTGCATCAACACTGTGAGAGACTACTATTGACATTTAATGACAAGCCGTACACCTGAGAGAGCACCCCACAAGACAGGAAATGGAGCCCTCACGTTCACCGGACCAGGCACTGTCCTGCACGTTCTGGTACGTGAGGTTTAGTTCTGTTGAGCTAAACCCTAACCTATAACCCTAACCCTAACCCTAACCCTAACCCTAACTCTGACCTTAAGATCGCCGAGGGGTCACCCACACCACAACGAATACATAGCTTAACCCTCCCTAGCCTTGACTTTAAGATCGCTGAGAAACCTCGTTGACCGTAGAAATCCAAAATCAGGACGACACTCCCCGTGAGACGGGTAACGACTACACCCGACCACGCGATAAGGAAGCAGTCCACCAGACCCACCAGACCCGCCTTAACAGAGCTCGCCCCGCCTTTCGGCCGTCGTTTGCGACCGCTTACTTTAACAACCCGACACTACAGGACACTAATTACGAATGTTGATTTAACACAGAGTTGATTTAATGAACTCACACGCTATCAGAGAACACATACTGATGCACACACGCGCGCGCACACTAACACGCGCGCGCACACACACACACACGCACACACACACAAACACATATACACGCATAAACTATAAGACACGACGACACAATGTAAGACACGTTGTACGACACGCCCCACAGAGAATCCGTTACACCAAAGAAGCGACGTTCTGGAACCGAGAAAGACAGCGGGACGGTCTGACGCGATAGCGACGCAGACTCCGGAGTCCTGAGGTTACGTACGGATCGACCACTGTCCAATCGAAACGCACGTACACGACACGGCCCGGTGAGCCCGACACACGGGAACAACAATATGTGACGTCATCCTCAACGGAAGCAGACAAAGTGAATCTACCGTGGGGCGCCATACTAAAAGGATTGGAATCGAGAAGTCTCCCATGCTAACGCGGTTTGTGTCATCTCGAAGGCATTCCGGTCGTATGACGTGCAAATCCACTGGTGGGGAAGGGGTAAGTCCGGCTGGGGAAACCCTAACGGCCTAACCCTAACTCTGACTCTAACCCTAACCTTAACCACTGGCTGATCGTGATTCTCATGACATCTGTGAGGGTCACTTAAATACAAAGTGTTTGGAAGGCAGTAGTTGGCTCGTTGACGAAGTTGGTATACATTGATATAGTATTTCTTACTTGCACGGTACACTTAAAGCCTACAGTCACGTGCCACGTTGGTAACTTCTAATATATTTGTAAAGTTATGAATTTTAATAAGATAGCTAGAAGTCATTAAGTTAATTAAGCATAGAATTGCTTCATTTTCTGGCTGTCCTAAAATATTTTAATCTATAAACACCATCTGCAAGTAATCGAAGCCATTCAAGATGACCGCGTTCAATACACAAGCATTTTATTGAATTTATCTTTTGTCTTATCTCAATCAAGTTAATAAAGCATGCAATTTCCTGTCCTTCACAAGTTATATACGTTTCAGTTCTAGCCTATTCACAAAGGACTTACATGTATTCATAATTCACAGCTGGTCATCTGATCATCAGCCTGCACGTGAACTAAAATTATTCTCTACATCAAACTATGATGGCTTGGTTGTCAAGAGCCTTACGTTGGCTCTCCACTATCTTCATTCACATCCTTACTCCATCACGTATACTCCCAAAAAAATACATTGTTGTAGTTGTTGTAGTATAAGACTCAATGTCCCTGGTTAGAGTTCAACTGCATATCTTCTACCACAACTACTAAGACAGCGAAGTCATGTCAAGCATCACTTCACTACGTATGAGTGGCCATAAAATTACTTGTATTAAAGTGTTCGTCAGCATCAGCTATATCTAATAACTTCAGAATGGTGTTTTAATAGTTTTATTCCTAGTTTGCAACATGAAACCCAGATCGACAGCTGTTCTATTCCAACTAGATGGCAAGACACACACACACACACACACACACACACACACACACACACACACACACACACACACACACAAATGAGCTCTCATGCATAAACTACAACTCCAAATGTTCAGCATGGTGGACTAATCTCTCTTATTGTAAAATAGTACGTGTGTTTTAATGAGCTGTTAAATTTTATATTGACATTGTAAATTATTGAAAGCTACTTGTATCTATTGAAGAACAGCACTCTTGACCACTCAAATTCGGTAATACACATAAACACTGCTTATCAAGGATATCCTAATTTACTTACTGTAAGTGTAACAGTTCTTATGTAAACTAGATTGACACATGTTTTTTGAATTGTTCACAACTTGAAATAGACTGCAGACTTTAGATTAAGATTCTTGTCAACAGCTAATTAGTTCGACTTTACGCTTTGCCACATGCCAGGCAATGACTTTTCAAAAAATGCAATCTATGGCAAACACAACCAGCAACACACACAAAGACTTTAAAGGCAATAGCAAGATAAATCATTGAGTGTTTTTACAAAAATAGTACGTGTCAGCATCATACTTGCATGTATCTAATTTGCCTTAATTAAACAAGATCAACAGAAGTCTGAGTACTCAGCAAATTTAGTCTCTGTTCAGTATATCCCTTAGAAACCCCAGCTTACATAATTGAGATTTTCCTTGACACTGAGGTGTTAGAGTTTTTCATCCTCACCTGTGGACCAAAATATTTTATGTATTATAAAATTAATAGCAACTTAGTTAATTGACTAGGTGTCACTTGTAGCCAGTGATACAGATAACAAGTGAACTGCTCCATCATATAGTGAAATTGCAACAAGTCACATTAGTTAAGTTGAAACTATAAAATTACATATGTAAATGCACACAAAAAAGTTATCATATTGTACTATTCATTTGATATGTCATTGACTTCTCTCTCAGATTACTGTTAATTAAATAGCTGTGGCTTAATAAATTGCTAATCTTTAATAAATACATTGTAGTGATAAACTGTCTGCTCAACTGTTTCTATGTGTATTTGTGGCACACAATCAAAATTAACATATAGTATGAATTAAATTGAAACAAACCACAAGAAAATATTTGAGCAACCATCGGTATTGCTTGCATTCAGCTATGACTTGGTTTGTTGTATCAGAATGTTGTAAGTAAAATCTATCATTGATGTAATACTTAGCAAAATTGTGGTGCAAGAATGCATACTATATATAAACTCCTGTTACAGATTCAAATTGTTGACAGTCTGTTTATGGAGAAACTCCGTGTCTGTGGATACGATGGAGTGAAGACTTGGAAAAAGGTAACAAATTATACAGAAAAAAAGCCAAGTTCAACAGACAAACTACAAACTGCCATTGATTTTGTAGAAATGGACAGTGTTACAAGAAGACATGATTCTTTTTGTCATCAATGTTAAATTCTCACATTGGTCATTAATGGTAAGAGCTACTTGAATCTCACATAAAGGTAAAATGGCTTATTTCGAATTGGCAACTATTAGCTTGGAGAACCAAAGACAAAAAGTGATGACTTACTATGACTCGCTTGGTAGAGATGGCACCAAGCCGTTTCATCAAATAATATAGGGAGACTAGTCTGATGTTTTATTAGATTCATATACCTGCTATCTTATACGCACACACAAGAAACTGCTAGATACCTAGAACTAGATGGCCATTTCTACAACACCAAATATACCCAAATTCACACTTACAAATCCGACTACTGACACAATTCTAATAATGGAAAAGATGAATCCCATTGATTACCCAAATAACAACATTTTACCCATTCTGTATCACTATACAACCAATGACTAATATACAGATACATGCAACTGATGCACTACTGAAACAAATTTAGTTAGTCATAATAAACTCAGGCATTGCTATTGTTCATAGAGAGTTCCAGCTGAAACGATTTAATAGTATTGGATGGCAACTTCAGTATCCAGAAGTAAGACTGCACTGCACTATAAATGTGCTAATAGTAATATGCACTACATTGTTAATTTAGAACATACCACAGCAAGAAAACAGCTATGACTGTGGTGTCTTTGTCTGCGAGTTTGCCCGCTGTTTGATTCTGCACAAACCAATGAAATTTTCACAGGTCCATTGCAATGGTTTCAAAGTGCCCGCTACATACTGTTCCATGAACAATAGAATTTTGCATTTAGGATCATATGCCACATATAAAAGAAAGGATAGCAACTGAATTGCAGTCTGGGGTCCTGCTACCTGCTGAATCAGCAACAGGCAACAGTGCCACTGATGCACAAGTACACAAGGTACCTTCACAAGACCAGCCTGCTTTCACAAGTAAGAAGTGTACCAAAGACATATGGGAAACAACAGAGCTGTCTAATGTCACTGAATCATCGTGGGAATAATGGCCAAAATTTCTACAACTTGTTTTACCCAAAGGTTACACTTACATGATAGAGCACATAGAAAGCGTACATTCCCGGGATTTCATAGGAGCCCAAACTGAACCTTTCAATGCACAGATTCGAACAAGTGTTACATGTAGAGATGAAGCACAAAGCTGGCTAAAGTCAATGATGGACCATAGCCAATGCACGTATAGAGTTACCAGGACATACAAGCCAACAATGAAGCGCTTGCTCTTTAGAGTAGATATGCATTGCCAACACCTGCAGAAGGCACTTTTAATCAAACAGCTGGCTTTAAAATCTTCCCATACAACAAAAAAGATCTCGCCTCTGAGCTTCGAAAACAGAAACTAACTGTCCATCAACTCTGATTATGACTGTTGAGAATTCCACCAAGAAACTGTTAAGAAAGTGTCACAATCAATCAAAAGTTCTCCATCCAACTTTTGTCAAGCTACTGTTTGACCACAACCACCCCATACATAGTGCACACTCGCTCAGCTTTCGCTCAATAGCACAACAGACGAAAGACATTTTCTTTGATCTATTTCGCTCAGGACATTTTGCAGCAACTGCATGGCATACATACGAATCAAAACTACTCTTAACTTTCCTCAATAAAACATCAATGCAGCGTGAATTGGCAGACAGGGCAATCAATCCTTCTAGGCAAGATGTATGTAGACTTTACGATACGTGGAGAAGAGCTGAAATGGGGCCTGATGATGGGAAGGCCATGATTGACCAACTACAGGAAGAAATTGACAGGTTTAATAAGCAATACTCACAATTTGGAGGCAAGGCAGAAATGCAACCCTTTCAAGCAGCAACATACCCAAAAGTGATAATGACAGCGATGACAGCAACACGAAAGCAGAAAAGAGTAGTAGTAAACTGTCACCTCCTAAAAAGAAAAAAAAGCTTAAAGAGGCAAATCAACCACTGATTATAGCCATTTGTACCCAACTAATGGCAAGAGCTCATGAAATGGTACAACAATCAAGCGAAATCGTGTTCTGTGATTCCACCTCTACATTAGATTGGTTTGGAAATTCTATGTTTATTATTTCGACAATCCATGCTTGCTGTTCAATTCCACTAGGTGTAATAATCGTGTTTGACGAAAAGCAAGAAACTATCAAAGAGGGGCTTGAAATGTTGAAAAGAGTTTTGCCTACCTCTACATTCTATGATCGGGGTGTACATGTGGGTCCTGCATTATTTATGACAGATGACAGCACTGTTGAACGAGAGGCTCTTCAATCTAGCTGAAAATCATCTTGACTCCTCTTATGCATATTCCATTTCCTACAAAGAAGATAGACGTGGTTACACGATGGAAAGAACAGAATTCCCCAAAAAGATCGTCTGTACTTGATAAAGATGATTAAAGGTCTGGTATATTCGAAGTCAGAAAATGAGCTAAATGGCCTGTATACTAAGCTTCAAAACGATCATATTTCTATTCGGTACCCACCTTTCCTTCAACACATGAAGTCACTCTGGCGGAGAAGGCATGAATGGGCTATATGCTACAGGCATGCTGATATCACTAGAGGTAACCACACCAATAATTACGCCGAAGCAGGCATCAAGATTGTAAAGGATCTGGTCTTCAGCAGAATAAAGGCATACAATTTGACTCAAATGTTTGCCTTTATTACAGAGTCAATGGAAACTTTACTATCAGAGAAAGTTACTCAATGTCTCAAACAGTAGAATGGATCACTTTGTTGCCACCAAATTTCTGGATCAGGGTGCTGAGACAGTTGAACATTGTGCCATTGAAAGTCTTGGCGATAGCATCTTCCGTGTAAAAAGTAGAAAACGCTTAACTGGGTTTGATGAAGACAGTTATGTTGTGGACATGCACATTGGAACTTGCAGCTGCAAGAGAAGGCAAAATGGCTCTCCATGTGCTCATCAGGCAGCAGTTGTGTCCAAATACAAAATAGATAGTGTTAACTGCTTTCCGTCACTAAATGCATCAGCTAGGCACCGAATTGCTAAATTGGCAATAGGCGAAAAAGCCAAATCTGATATAAATTTCTACGCTTCTCTTCATCAAGAAACGTACGACAATGCTGATAATGACTCAAATCTGTCCGACTCACATGATTTAACCAGATTAAATGCAAAATTTCTGCTACATACAGACGATAAGGACATCAATCTAAAGTGCAATGACCTAAACGAGGACTCGGACGTCCAATCTACAACAAACTCATTGGCATCGGCATCTCAGGAACTCAAATTTAAACTCAGAGCAATTACAACTGATATGATTGAAAAATTAGATTCTGAAGATTAGCAGTTCAGAGATGGTGTGCAAAATTTGTCATGCGATATGATATTTTTAAGGGCCCAGATCTATTGCCCGACTGTCTAGCGCACTACATCAGTTTAGATGGATATTTGGCGGTCATTCCATACGTCGCCATGGTGTCTTTATTCAAAGAGGGAAACGAATTCCAGTGCAAGCAACCTCAGCTGGAAGACGGAAGTATGTATCCAAGAGCAAAAAAACCACAGCAGGACGTCCCATAAGTTCTATGCTCGTCAAGTCCAAAGAAAATGTTACAAAAAGCCGCTATGTAATTTCACTAAGAAAGCCTAATCAAAATCAAGGCAAAAGGCCTCACTCTTTGAAATTAAGTATACAGAAAGGCTGCCAGAATGCTGGGAAGTGGTAACAATAATCATAACAGAGACACATATAAAATAACGATGTAGACAATTGAACAGCAGGTCAACCTAAGATGATTTAGTTGATAAATATTTGACACAGCCAGCAGTACTGTTACATTATCATTGATGTTGCCATCTATCACTTTGTTTTTAATTCTTGCAGTTATGTAAACACTGTATTTCTGAAACAAGATGTGTGTGCCGCTACATTTCTCAACGTGTGATTATGGATAACCATCAGTTAGTTGCAGATTTTTTAGAATCTTATCTGTATTCTCCCCAAAGTGTAATAAGCTATGCCTTGTATAAACTGTCTGCTACATACAGTCTGCTATAAAATGTATTATGTCATTTGCTCAGTTCAGAATAAGTGTACAATACCATCTAAATAGTTTTTTGTGAAATGAGTAAGTTATTAGAAAATGTGTCACCAGTATATTCTCTGCACCTAGATACATGCATTTTCTGCACATTTAATATTTAATTGTACATTCTAGTTGTTGCAAATGCAACTATTAGAACTGTTCATAAAGTGCAGCAATTAGAAACAGATGGATTTACTCTTGTATAACCAGTTATCTCAAAAGTATAATTACATACATACATACATACATACATACATACATATTTTTTCGTTACAAGGGCCCTTAGGGCCTAGGTTACTGCAGATGATAAGTACTTGCCATGATATTTTCTATGATACTACCATACAATCGAAACACTATCAGTAGTCACTTTCTATATGTCACTTCTTCTTTGCTGCTTGAACAGATTGATTAGACAGATTGACATACTGAGGCAATTGTATGTTAGTTCCTTGCTCAAGAAAACTTATGTATGTGGCCCTTCCGCATTTGAACTCTGACCCAAAGGTCCCGGATGTTGCCAATCTCCAATTGCACACTCTAACCAATTGAGCCACATACATACATACATACATACATATACAACATACAATATAACATACAATTGAGCCACATACATACAATATATATATATAACTTCGTTCCTAATTATGACTGCTATCAATTCATTACTTCGACAATTCTAATAATAACACACACACACACACACCACGCATGCACACACACATGCACGCGCACGCGCACACATACACACACACTACAAATTACATATATATATATATAATTGTCATTCATGTCGCCAACCATATAACGACCGATAGCATGCTAGGCATTTCAAAATATAATTCCAGTTGGCAAAAAGGATATCCAACATATATCATCTGATTTGTAATGGTTATCAAAATGTCTATAGATTATGTTACATATGTGGGATCATATAAAGAATGCGCACCACCGCTCTAAAACGCGCCAAATAGGTGGTGCAAAGCGTGCTCGGCCACGTGTTGATTCTATTAATATAAAATACCCGTATACTCTCTTTATCAGTCACGATTTAGGTTTTGTCCCACTATTATCGTTGCAGGTGGCGCAATAAATGCAGGTTGCTTACATAAACCAACAGAACAGGAGTGGCTACGGCTAATTTGCAGAGAGTAGACTTCCGTTCTTGCGTACGCTAGTTACCTGCCTTGTTCGCGGGAAAATTATGTCGGCTGCTGATATTTACGTAAGAGTGCCTGAAGTCTGCTTTGGTCCCGATCCACACTGTGATGTCATCGATTTCATGAAGCGTCTAGGCTTCCTTTCAACAACAACAAAGCTGCAACCTAACCCTCTATCAATTAATATTAATCTTATCCGGGTAACTACACGTTTGCAAAAAAACAAGGTTTGTCAGCTTTTTACGTAATTACGTACTACTGTTATAAGACAAGTTGAACTTACTATTACAACACAACTGTTTAGGTTAGACTGCAACGTTAGAAGAAGTTGAGAGACACCTAGCTAGGGTACTGGTACCACTGGCTGATATCCAACGTGATAACGGCAAAGGCTGCCGCGTGAGTTACACCATGACGCTCCCGCCACATGAATTGATCCAAATATGACGGCAGCATATGGCGATGGCACCCTTTCATTTTTTTAGTTTTGTTTTCTCTCGATTCCAATATGATTCAATATGTTAAGTGTGTACTCCAGTACCAGGGTCCACAAAATCTAAAGAGTGGTTAACTGTCCTGTGAGCTGCCACCAGGGGAGTGTGTTAATCCGATTGTACTCTCTCCATTCGTCAGAATGTACTATTGTGCCAGGTAGTACGTGTTGTGCTACGATCTGTAAAAGTGTCGAAGCATCTCTTCTTGGAACTATTTCCATGTAACCCAGTGCTGGCTGCTGTGTTACATCAACAATTCCAAAAACCCACACTGGGTTACGTAGTGCTCTTCCTCTGTGATGCTGTATAATTTCAAGGATAACTCTTAACAGTCAACAGTGTAATGTTCAATGCAATTATTTTCGGTTTGTGGGAAAAACAGGATTCGTCTATTTCAACAACGTTGGACTGAACTGGACCAATGCCACCAAGTCTAATAACATTTTGTTGGAGTTTCCACGAGCACACATCCCTTAGATACTGGTACATCAGGATGCCAGTGACTAAAGATACTTTACAAACATCCTTCATTTGAGACACAGGTGTCTCAAAACACCAGTGGTAGATTACAAGTAACCAAGTTGTCAAAGGAACATTTGATTGTTGAAAAAATGAATCACGTCGAACTGAACTATAAATTAAGAATTTCTGTTTATAGTAATATAATGTTTTTAGGGTACCACATCTTGCAAACTTAAAAATTACCGTTGCATTCTGCAGTTTTTTTTCAGGACATCTCCAAATATAACCGTCCTTGCATCTTTTAAACGATTTTATTGCCATGGCCACACCATGACAGTTGTTGCATTGTTCTTGCCTTGAAATAAGTCCTCGACGCTGCATGAAATCGATGACATCACGCTGTGGATCAGGACCAAAGCAAACTCCATGCACTCTTGCGTAAATATCAGCAGCCGCCATAATTTTCCCGCGAACAAGGCATAGCGTACGCAAGAACAGATGGCTACTCTCTGCAAATTAGTCGTAGCCTGTTCTGTTAATTTATGTAAGCAACTTGCATTTATTGTGCCACCTGCAACGTTAATGGTGGGACAGACCCTAAATCGTGACTGATAAACAGAGTATACGGGTATTTTATATTAATAGAATCAACACGTGGCTGAGCACGCTTTGCACCACCTATTTGGCGCGATTTAGAGCGGTGGTGCGCATTCTTTATATGATCCCATATGTGTTTATACCAACTAGACAATGATAATGCATAATTAAAATAAATATATTATATGCTATCAATTTAATAGTATATATAGTGTTTATCTTCTAAGAAATCTTTTGGTACTAATAGTAGTTGTGAAAGAGTTAATTAAGTTAGCTGAATACTTTGCACTTTTAATTAGTAATTGCATATTAGATAATTGCACACATAAAATAGATTTGCAATAACTAGTACACAATTTGATGTATGCAGTGTATGCAACAGTGTAAACAATTCAATCCAAGCAATACATGCACCCAAAAAAGATCTCAAAACAAATAGATTTGTTTAACAGCAAAACCCAGTAATCAATATAATCATTTCTAGATTATAAATCACGTTACCTGTCGTCCAATATATTTGAAGTCGATTTGTGCCAAGAAAACCACGTTCAGCCGACGTGACGTTCAAAACTGGTGCCCCCTTTAAATAAACAGTGCATGATACTGCTCGAAAAATGCGCAAAAGTAGCAGTTCGTTTACGTCAAAATCGTGGTTGTAACATGTCCATTGACTACCGAGAATCAAAGCTGCGCTGCGAGCCTCGTACTAACAGACCACTTTCGCACCAGGGGCTAAGTCAGAACCTCGTCTAAAAAAAAATCGCTCGGCCCGGCTGGGGTAACCCTAAGGGCCTAACCCTAACTCTGACTCTAACCCAATTTGATCTCTTTTCTCGTGCCCGTCGGTCGAAATTCGTAAACAAAATTCCGTTCCGGGTCCGAACGAGAGACCGTCGCCGCCATGAGAAACGAGTGCGACACGGTCTTTTAAGACTCTCTGCGAGGCACAAATGTTGCACCGAACTCGCTAATCAACACACGACGCAGACGATTCTCTCACCGAACACGACGGAAATAACACTCTATCTATAAATGCTCCAATTCTTTCACGTCACTTCGCCGAGACAAGCAACGGCTTTTTCAAGACATTCATCTCGATGATAGGCAAACTTACATCAAAGGTTCATTAATATGCTTTTTAAAGATGTATGAATTCAGTTTTATGCTTCTACAATATGGCTTCAGTTGCACATAAACGTAAGCAAGTGCTTTCTTGCGCGCGCGATAGATAATTGGCTAGATAATTGGCGCGCGGTAAAAAATTATAGGTGTGACATTAGTGCAAAGGTTACACCTGAGCGTGTTAAATTAGGCGGCAGTGCAAGGGTTAAATACAAACACACACGCTCACACAAACACTCACACACACGCAAGCACATACACACACACACACACACACACACACAACACACACCATGCAACTCACTGGATAGCCAACAGCAACATTCCGCCCACTCCACGTCTTCGATCGCCAGACCGCCCTTCATTCTGTGCGTCAACATTGCACACCTTTCAAGGTAAAATAAATCACACCGACCGAAGCAACGCCGGTAACACGGACAAATCACATTTCTAACTAAAGCATTGCTCTTGTTGAAGCTCAACTTACAAGTTGCTACGGGTGGATGTACTCGATTCGTTTCGTGAGTCGTTTGCGGTCCTCGTGGCTCGGTCGTTCGTCGACGGATGGAGCGGTAAGGCTACGGCCTTCGCCGGTCTCCGTACGAGATGGAGTGGTAGGGCTACTGCCTATGCCGGTTTCCGTAACGTCGGCACGATCCGGTTTTTGATGCCGCACGATCACGTGCGGTCGACGTCATCGGCCGGTCCGACTCGCTTTGGGGTCGTATGCGGTTCTCGTAGTTCGGTCATTCGTCGACGGATGGAGTGGTAGGGCTACGGCCTATGCCAATTTCCGTGACGTCGGCACGATTCGGGTTCCGATGCCGCGTGACAACGTGCGGTCGACGTCATCGGTCAGTCCGATATCTCTAGACGACAGCGTTCGCTGGTCAAAGCGACACGGTCGATGTCCTTGCGCTGATGAAGGTATTTCATACCGAAACGCGTCCCCATATCGGGGCGCGACCGTTTGTATCTAGTGAATTGACTATTGCTGTTTCGTCTCCGGACCGACATCTCAGCGATGTCGTCCGCTTCGTGTCTTTCTCTCCCTCTCGTTCGACGACGGCGTCGCACGGAGACGTTCCTACGAAATATCCGGCTCCAGCGTCACAAGCTGCCACGTGGAAAAATCGTCTCTCGATCTTCTGTACTCAACGAGGTCGCTCGGCAACGGCGACTTCGGCACACTAGTAACACGCCACGCAGAACACGCGACAACGTACGACGAACGGCAGCCCTCGTCGGGAGCCGACGACGTTTGACGACGACGGATGACGAGGACACGCGGTTGACGACGGCATGGGAGACGAGACAAGACCGGACAGGAACGCAACCGACATCGACACCTTCGCCGCCGCCAAGACGAAGACGAGAAGAAACGCTCTCGGAGACCGACGCGCGAATGAGTCGAAAGACACATCGAAACGAACTCGAGCCATTGAGCTATCTTGTCGTATATAACGAAGACGTCTCGAATCGTTAGCCATTCGAACCCATCCAATTAATCGGATATAAAAAATCACAACACACCTTGGTGTTAAAAATTGAAAAAAATTCACACGCACCAGTCTGCTCTACAAGCGGAAATATACACTACACGGTGTGGCAAATCGGTTCTCCGTATGTCCCCATGCATCGGAGGCGGATCCGGCCGTCGAGCTACCGTGACACCCGGGCTATACAGCCACTGCATCTATTGAAATACATAGATATATAAAAAATCACAACACACTCTGGTGTTAAAAATTGAAAAATTTCACACGTGCCAGTCTGCTTCACAAACGAGAATATACACTAAACGGTGTAGCTAATAGTTCTCCGTATATCTTCATTCATCGGAGGCAGATCCGGCCGTCGAGCTACCGTGACACCCGGGCTATACAGCCACTGCATCTATTGAAATACATAGATATAAAAAATCACAACACACCCTGGTGTTGAAAATTGAAAATTTTACACATACCAGTCCGCTCTACAAACGAGAACATACACTAAACGGTGTAGCTAATTAGTTCTCCGTATGACCCCATGCATCGGAGGCAGATCCGGTCATGAGTTATGGTGACACCTGGGTTACACAGCCACTGCATCTATTGAAATACATAGCAAAAATTAAAACATAATTGAACATAACAATGATTATCCGACGCTCACAAAAGTTACGTCTGTCCGCCCGGAAAAAATACACTACACTCCACGGCTCTGTCTGAGAGACTGACTCGAGAAACCTCGTAATCCATGGCCACCTGTGGACTCGCCCTCCCATCCACCACACCTGCCCATTCTATATCAACAAGGTGAGCACTATGCACACAACAGCATACCACATACTAAATTAATGAATTAAAAATTTAATAATCGGACAACCAGACTATGCTGTCTATTCTCTTTCGCTCCCCAAACCGTTATAACAGAGCTTGCCTCGGCCTTCGGCCGTCGGCTGCGCTAGTTAATTTTAACAACCCGACACACTGCCTGTTCTTGCTCGTTTCCTAAACCGATAAAATAGCCAGACAGAGCGTACACCGACTTTAGAAGTCGATAAATAATTTTTCTACTCTGTAGTCGTACGATAAATTCGACATACGGTGAACTCTTCTCTTCAATTTCTAAACCGATAGATTAGTCGGACAGACCGGACCCAGACCTTGGTGGTCCATAAATAATTTTTTCCACTCGTTAGTCAGACGATAAACAAATAGAACAATAAGACAGACCGGACACCGACTCTGACAGTCTATAAATGATTTTCTCTGCCCGATAGTCAGAGGATAAACCGACCTGAATAGTTAGACAGACAATAAATATTTTTCCTTACCCGATAGTCACACGATAATTCGATTGAATAGTCAAACAAACGATACACCGACTCTGGCGGTCGATAAATAATTTTTCCTACCGGATAGTCAGACGATAGACCGACTGAATATTGAGACAGACGGGACACCGACTCTGACAGTCGATAAATAATTTTCCCTACTCGTTAGTCAGACGATAGACCGACTGAATAGTTTGATAGACAATAAATAATTTTTCCTACACGTTAGTCAGACGATAAACAGGCTCGAATAGTAAGACAGACGAGACACCGACTCTGGCAGTCGATAAATAATTCTCCTTACCCGTCAGTCAAACGATAGACCGACTGAATTGTGTGATAAACAATAAATAATTTTTGCTACCCGATAGTCAGATGACAAACCGATTGAACAGTTAGACAGACGGGACACCGACTCTGGTAGTCGATAAATAACTTTCCCTGCCCGTAATCAGGTGACAAACCGATTGAACAGTTAGACAGACGGAACATCGACTTCGGCAGTTGATAAATAATTCTCCCTAGCCGACAGTCAGACGATAAACCGACTAAATAGTTTGATAGACAATAAATAATTTTCCCTACACGTTAGTCAGACGATAAACCGGATCGAATAGTAAGACAGACGGGACACCGACTCTGGCAGTCGATAAATAATTTTCTCTACCCGACAGTCAGACGATAAACCGACCCAACAGTGTGATAGACAATAAATAATTTTTGCCACCTAATAGTCAAGTAGCAAACCGACTGAATAGCAAGACAGACGGGACATTGACTCTTGTAGTCGATAAATATTTTTTTCTACTCGACAGTCAGACGGTAAACCGACTGAATGCTAAGACAGACGGGACGCCGACTCCGGTAGTCGATAAATAATTTTCCCTACCCGTTAGTCTGGCGATAAACTGACCGAACAGTAAGACAGACGGGACACCCACTCTGGTAGTCGATAAATAATTTCCCCACCCGTCAGTCGGACGATAAACCGATTGAACAGTTAGACAGACGGAACACTGATTCTGGTAGTCGATAAATAATTTTCCCTACCTGTTAGTCAGACGATAAACCGATTGAACAGTTACACAGACGGAACACCGACTCTGGCAGTCGATAAATAATTCTCTCTACCCAACAGTCAGACGATAAACCGACTGAATAGTCTGATAGACAATAAATAATTTTTCCTACCCGTTGGTTAGACGATAGACGGATTGAATAATTTGATAGTCAATAAATAATTCTCCCTACCCGTCAGTCAGACGATAGACCGACTGAATAGTTTGATAGACAATAAATAATTTTTGCTACCCGATAGTCGGGTGGCAAACCGACCGAATAGTAAGACAGACGGGACACCGACTCTGGTAGTCGATAAATAATTTTCTCCACCCGTTAGTCAGACGATAAACCGACCGAATAGCAAGACAGACGGGACACCGACTCTGACAGTCAATAAATAATAAATTTTCTATTCGATAGTCAGACGATAGACCGACTGAATAGTTAAACAGAAAACAAATAATTTTTCCCATCCATTAGTCAGACGATAAACCGCCCGAATAGTTTGGTAGACAATAAATAAATAATTTTTCCCTCCCGACAGTCGGACGATAAACCGACCGACTAGTCTGATAGACAATAAATAATTTTTGCTACACGTAAGTCAGGTGACAAACCGACCGAATAGCAAGACAGACGGGACACCGACTCTGGCAGTCGATAAATAATTTTCCCTACCTGACAGTCAGACGATAAACCGATTGAAAAGTTAGACAGACGAGAAACCGACTCTGACAGTCCACAAATAATTCTCCCACCCGCCAATCGGACGATAGACGGATAGAATAATCGGACGTGCGTCAATCGGATGTAATCAGACCGATAAACCGATAGAATAATCGGACAGACGGCACACCGACTCTGACAGTCCACAAATAATTCTCCCTACCCGGTAATCGAACGATAGATAGATAGAATAATCGGACGGACACCCATCGGATGTAATCAGACCCATAAACCGATAGAATCGTCGGACAGACGGCACACTAACTCTGACAGTCCACAAATAATTCTCTTTACCCGGTAATCGGACGATAGATGAATAGAATAATCGGACGAACACCCATCGGATGTAATCAGACCCATAAACCGATAGAATCGTCGGACAGACGGTACACCTACTCTGACAGTCCATAAATAATTCTCCTTACCCGTTAATCGGACGATAGACGGATAGAATAATCGGACGGACATCTATCGGATGTTAATCAGACCCATAAACCGATAGAATAGTCCAACAGACAATACACCGACTCTGACAGTCCACAAATAATTTTACCACCCGCCAATCAGACGATAGACGGATAGAATAATAGGACAAACACCTATTAGATCTAACCAGACTACGAACCGGTAGACGCCGCACCTCCTGCCCCCCCCCCCCCCCCCCGATCCGTCCACTACTACACGACATAAACCCATTCTTTACCCGCACTTTCCGATCGCCCGGTGGCCGCTCCAACAGCAACGAATACATAGCATAACAATTCGAAACCCTGACCCTAACATCGCCGAGAACTCGTGCCGACCGCAGAAATCAAAAATTGGGATGACACTCCCCGTGCAGATGGTTGACCGCTACACCCGACCACGCGATAAAAAGCGTTCGGCCGGACCGTCATAACACGGCTCGCCTCGGACTCCGGCCTCGGCTGCGTCCGCTTACTCTGACAAGCAGACAGGCGGTCGAATTCTCCGTTCACTCGACAAACAGATAGAAAGCTTGGACAGACGAGACACCCACTCTGATAGTCGACAAATAATTTTACTCACCCGCTAATCAAACGATAGACAGATAGAATAATCGGACAAACATCCGTCCGATGTATTCAGACCGATAAACCGATAGAATAAGTGGACAGACGGTACACCGTCTCTGACAGTCCACGAATAATTTTTCCTATTCGATAATCAGACGATAAACGGATAGAATAATCGGACAGACATCCATTCGATGTAATCAGACCGATAAACCGATTAAATAATCGCACAGACGGAACACCGTCTCGGACAGTCCACAAATAATTCTCCCACCCGGCAATCAGACGATGGACGGATAGAATAATCGGACGGACATCCGTCGGATGTAATCAGACCGATAAACAAATAGAATTATCGGACACACACCCATTAGATCTAACCAGACTACCGACCGGCAGACGCCGCACCGCCGGTTCCTCGACCCGTCCACTACTACACGACTTAAACCCATTCTTTACCCGCACCTTCCGATCGCCCCATGGCCGCTCCCACCGCAACGAATACACAGCATAACCCTTCGAAACCCTGACCCTAAGATCACCATAAACCCGTGCCGACCGCAAAAATCGAAAATCGGGACGACATTTCTCGTACAGATGGCTGACCGCTACACCCGACCACGAGATGAGAAAGCGTTCCACCAGACCGTAATAACACGGCTCGCCTATTCTAACAACCGGACGGGCCGTCGAATTCCCCGTTCACTCGACAAACCGATAGAATAGTCGGACAGACGGTACACCAAAACTGAAAGTCCACAAATATTTCTCCCTACCCAGTAATCGGACGATAGACGGATAGAACAATCGGACGGACGTCAATCGGATGTAATCAGACCCATAAACCGATAAAATAATCGGACAGACGGCACATAAACTCTGACAGTTTACAAAACATTCTCCCTACCCGGTTTTGGACGATAGACGGATAGAATAATCGGACAGACGTCAATCGGATGTAATCAGACTCATAAACCGATAGAATAATCGGACAGACACACAATAGATCCAACCAGACACCCATTAGATCCAACCAACGATGTACAACACGACCCACAAAGAGTCCGTTACACCAAATAAGCAACGATCGATCTGGAACCGAGTAAGGCAACGGGACGGTCTGACGCAATACCGGCGCAGACTCCGCCCTCCTAAGGTAACGTACAAATCGACCACAGTCCGATCGAAACGTACGGACACGACACGGCCTTGTGAGCTCTACACACGGGAACCACAATATGTGACGTCATCCTCAACGAATACAGACAGAGAAAATCTACTGTCGGGCGCCATACTAAAAAAATAGGAATCGAGAAGGTCTCCCACGCTAACTCGACTTGCGTCATCTCGAAATCATTCTGGTCGTATCGCGTGCAAATCCACTGGTGGAAAAGGGGTCGGTCCAGCTGGGGAAACCCTAAGGGCCTAACCCTAACTTTGACTCTAACCCAATTCGACCTCTTTTTTGTGCCCGACGGTCGAGATTCAAAAACAAAAATTCCGTTCCGGCTCTAAACGGAGAGACCGTCGCCGCCATGAGAAACGAGTGCGACACGGTCTTTTTAAGACTTTCTGCGAAACACAAATGCTGCACCGAACTCGCTAACCGACACACGACACTGACGATGCTCTCACCAAACACAACAAAAATAACACTCTCTCTATGAATGCCCCAATTTTTCCACGTCACGCCGCAAAAACGAGCAACGACTTTTCCAAGACATTCATCTTGATGATAAACAAACCTATATCGAAAGATCATAAAATACACACAAGCACTCTAATTTAAGTCTATATAATTTTATTTAATTCCACCAAAATTTAAACCAAAATGTAGACCAAAATCTAGACTAAATGGTCGACATCTCTCAAATTGGAACAAAATGTTTGGCACTTAATACAAAAAATATTCTCAATATTATTTACAAAACACACATACACACACACACTAACACATACACAAAAACAAGAAGACACGAAAACACAATGTAAAACACGATGTACAACATAACCCACAAAGGTTCTGTTACACAAAAGAAGCAACGATCTGGAACCAAAAAAACAACGGGACGGTCTGACGCGAAAACGGCGCAGACTCCGAAGTCCTAAAATAACGTACGGATCGACCACAGTCCGATCGAAACGTACGGACACGACACGGCATTATGAGCCCGACACACTGGAACCAGTATATGTGACGTTATTTTCAACGGAAGCAAACAGAGTGAATCAACCGTCGGGCACAATACTAAAAAAATCGAGAGGTCTCCCACGCTAACGCGACTTGTGTCATCTCGAAGGCATTCTGGTCGTATCGCGTGCAAATCCACTGGTGAGGAAGGGGTCGGTCCGGCTTGGGTAACCCTAAGGGCGTAACCCTAACTCTGACTCTAACCCTAACACTCACTAGATCCAACCAGACTATAGACCGGCAGACGCCGCACCGCCGGTCTTTCGATCCGTCCGCCATTACACGACATAAACCCATAAACTCATTCTTAACTCGCACCTTCAAAACCCTGACCTTAAGATCGCCGAGAACTTGTGCCGATTGCAGAAATCGAAAATCGGGACGACACTACCCGTGCAGATGGGTGACCGCTACACCCGACCACGAGATGAGGAAGCGTTCCACCAGACCGTTACAACTCGGCTGCGCTCGCTTATTCTAACAACCAGACGGGCCGTCGAATTCTTCGTTTACTCGACACAACCGATAGAATGGTCGGACAGACGATACACCAACTCTGACATTCCACAAATAAATTCCCTTACCCGGCAATCGGTCGACAGACGGACAGAATAATCGGACAGACATCCTTCGGATGTAATCAGACCCATAAACCGATAAAATGGTCGGACAGACGGTACACCGACTCTGACAGTTTACAAATTATTCTCCCACCCGGCAATGAGACGATAGACGAATAGAATAATCGGACGGACATCCATCGGTTGTAATCAGATTGATAAACCGATATAATAATCAGACACACATTTATTAGATCCAACAAGATTACAGACCGGCAGACGCCGCACCGCCGGTCTTTCAATATGTCCACTACTACACGACATAAACCCATTCTTTACCTGCATTTTCCGATCGCCCGATAGACGCTCCCACCGTAACGAATACATAGCATAACCCTTCGAAACCTTGATTCTAAGATCGCCAAGAACCCGCACTAATACACGACACAACCCCACTTTTTATTCTTACCCTAAGATCGCCTAAATAGTCACTCCCACAACGACGAATACATAGTCTAATTTTTCGTAACCCTGACCCTAAGATTGCCGAGAACTCGCGCTAATACACGACACAAACCCACCGTTTACCCTTATCCTAAGATCGCTTAAATAGTCACTCCCACAACAACAAATACATAGCCTAACTCTTTGTAACCCTGACCCTAAGATCGCCGAGAACCCGCATTAATACACGAAAGGAGCCCACTCTTTACCCTCACCATAAGATCGCCGAATAGTCGTTCCCACGCCGACGAATACATATCTTAACCCTCCTCATCCCTGACCCTAAGATCGCCTAGAACCCGCACTGACCGTAAAATACCCAAAAATAGGTTGCTTTTCGTGGAGATAGGTAACGACTACACCCGACCACGCGACAAGAGAGAAGGCCACAAGACGTGTATTGACAGAGCTCGCCTCGGCTTTCCGCCGTCGCTGCGCCCGCTTTCTTTCACAACACAACACTATAAAACACTAATTACGAATGTTGATTTAACATAGAGATGATTTAATGAATTTACATACTGGCGCACACACACACACACACACACCGACACAAAAACAAGATAAACACGACAGCACAATGTAAAACACGATGTACAACACAACCCACAGAGAGTCCGCTACATCAAAGAAGCAACGATCTGGTACCGAGAAAGGCAACGGGACGGTCTGACGCAATACCGGCGCAGTCTCCGCGTTCTTAAGGTAACGTACGGATCGACAACAGTTCGATCGAAACGTACGGACACGACACGACCCTGTGAGCCCGACACACGAAAACCACAATATGTGACGTCATCTTCAACGGAAGCAGACAGAGAGAATCCACTGTCGGGCGCCATACTAAAAAGATTGGAATCGAGAGGTCTCCCACGCTAACGCGACTTGTGTCATCTCGAAGGCATTCTGGTCGTATCGCGTGCAAATCCACTAGTGAAAAAAGAGGTCGTTCCGGCTGAGTAAACCTTAATGGCCTAACCCTAACTCTGACTTTAACTCTAACCCTAACACCGGCTCTGGCAGTCGATAAAAAATCTGCCCTAACCGATAGTCAGACGATAGACCGACCGAATAGTTAGACAGACAATAAATAATTTTTCATACCCGATAGTCAGACGATAAACCGACTGAATAGTCAGACAGACGGGACACCGACTCTATCAGTCGATAAATAATTTTCCCCACTCGTTAGTCAGACGATAAACCGATTGAACAGTTAGACAGACGGAACACCGACTTTGGCAATCGATAAATAATTTTCCCCCACCCGATAGTCAGACGATAAACCGACTGAACAGTCAGACAGACGGGACACCAACTCTGGCAGTCTATAAATAATTTTCCTTACCCAATAGTCAGGTGATAAACCAACTGAATAGTAAGACAGACGGGACACCGACTCTGGTTGTCGATAAATAAATTTTTCCTACCCGACAGTCAGACGATAAACTGGTCTGAATAGTAAAACAGACGGGACACTGACTCTGGCAGTCGATAAATAATAATTTTTCCTACCCGATAGGCAGACAATAAATCGACCGAGTGGTTAGACAGACGGGAAACCGGCTCTGGCTGTCGATAAATAATTTTTCTTACTCCATAGTCAGACGACAAACCGACCGAATAGTTAGACAGTCTATAAATAATTTTTCCTACTCGATAGGCAGACGATAGACCGACCAAATAGATAGACAGACGGGACACCGACTCTGGCGGTCGATAAATAATTTTCCCTACCCGTTAGTCAGAGGATAAATCGATTGAATAGTTGGACTGACAATAAATAATTTTCCCTACACGATAGTCGAACGATAAACCGACTGAATAGTTAGACAAACGGGACACCGACTCTGGCAGTCGATAAGATAAAATATTTTTTCTACTCGTTAATCAGAGAATAAACCGATTGAATAGTTAGACAGACAATGAATAATTCTCCCTACTCGACAGTAAGACGATAAACCGACCGAATGGTTAGACAGACGGGACATTGACTCTGGCAGTCCATAAGATAAAATATTTTTCCCTACCCGTTAGTCAGAGAATAAACAGAATTGAATAGTTAGACAAACAATGAATAATTCTCTTTACCCGACAGTCAGACGATAAACCGACCGAATAGTTTGACAGACGGGACACCGACCCTGGAAGTCGATGGATAATTTTCCCTGCTCGCTGGTCAGAAAATAAACGGACCGAATAGTTGGACAGACGATAAGTGGTTTTTCCTGCTTGATAGGCAGACGATAGACCAACCGAATAGTTAGACAGACAATAAATAATTTTCCCTACCCGTATGTCGGACGATAGACCGACGAGAATAAGTTAGACGAACGGGACGGCGACTCTGGCGGTCGATAAATAATTTTCCCTACCCGTCGGTCGGTGGATAAACCGATTGAATAAGTTAGACAGACGGAACACCGAGTCTGGCAGTCGATAGATAAATAATTTTCTCTACCCGATAGGCGGACGATAAACCGATTGAATAGCTAGACAGACAATAAATAATTTTCCCTACCCGATAGTCGGACGATAAACCGACTTAAACATATTTACGCGCAGTTACGCGCAGTTACATGCATTTACGGACAGTTTGGCATGCAGTTACTCCCAGATGTGCGCATATTTGTGTGCGCTGTTACGCTCTGATAAGCGGGCACTTATGCGCAGTTATGCATATTTACGCGCAGTTACTGGCAGATACGCGCAGTTTGGCCAGCAGTTACACCCAGATGTGCGCGCAGTTTGGCGCGCAGTTATGATTAGATGGGCGCACAGTTACGTGCAATTACGCGCAGTTACGGGAAGTTACGCGCAGTAACGCGCAGTGGGGCGCAATGTTTCGCCCAGATATGGGCGCAGTTACGGGAAGTTACGCGCAGTAACGCGCAGTAGGACGCAATGTTTCGCCCAGATGTGCGCGCAGTTGGACGCGTAGTTACGCTTACATGGGCGCACAGTTACGCACAGATACGCGCAGATACGCGCAGTTGGGCGCGCAGTTACGCGCAGTTGAGCGCGCAGTATATCCCAGATGTGCGAATAGTTCGGTGCGCAGTTGCGCTCTGATGGGCACGCAGTTACGTGCAGTTACGCATAGTTACGCACAGTGACGCGCAGCTGGGCGCGCAAATACACTTAGGTGTGAGCACATTTTTTGTGCTCAGTTTCGCATTCATAGGAGAGCAGTTATGCGCAGTCAGTTATAGGAACTCTCAGTTACGCGCAATTATGTGCAGTTGGACTCGCAATTACGCCTGGATGTGCGCGCAGTTGGGCGCGCATTTACGCCCAGATGTGCTTGCAGTTGGCACGCAGTTACGCTCAGATGGCCGTTCAGTTTCGCGCAATTACCCGTAGTTCAGTTACCAGTAGTTACGCGCAGCAGCGCCCACATGGGCGCGCATTTTGGTGCGCAGTTACGCTTACATGGGCGTGCAGTTGCGCGCAGTTACGCGCATCTACGCGCAGTAATACGCAGTAGATCGCCTGCACGCAGTTGGGCGTGCAGTTACGCTCAAATGGGCGTGCAGTAAGTTCCACATGAGCGCGCAGTTTGGTGCGCAGTTACGCTCTGATGGGCGGGCAGTTATGCGCAGTTATGCATAGTTACACACAATTACGAGCAATTACGAGCAGTTACGCCGCTGTTGAGCGCGCAATTACGCTGAGATGGTCGCACAGTTACGCTCAGTTACGCGCAGTTACGCACAGTAACGCACATTTGGGCGCAGTTGGGCGCAGTTGGGTGCAGTTGGGCGCAGTTGGGCGCGCAGTTAGTTCCAAATGTGCGCGTAGTTGATCGCGCATTTACCCTCACAGTGGCGCACAGTTACGCACAGATGCGCGCAGTTACGCGCAGCTACGCGCAGCTACGCGCAGCTATGCGCAGTTGGCGCGCAGTAACCCCAGACTTGCGCTCAGTTCGGTGCACATTTACGCCCAGATTGGCGCGCAGTTAGGCGCAGTTTGCATAGTTGCTCGCAGTTACACGCAGTTACGCGCACTTACGCGCAGTTGAGCGCAGTTGAGCGCAGTTGAGCGCACAGTTACGCCCACATGTGCGCGCAGTTGGGCGCGCAGTTACCCTCAGTTACGTGCTGTTACGTTCAGTTACGCGCAGTTACGCGCAGTTGTGAGCAGTTACGTGCAGTTACGCGCAGTTGGGCGTGCAGTTACTTCCAGATGTGCGCACAGTTGTGTGCACAGTTACGCTCTGAAGGGCGGGCAGTTATGCGCAGTTAAGCATAGTTACTCTCAGTTACGCGCAGTTACGTGCAGTTGGAAGCGCAGTTACGCGCAGTTGGGAGCACAGTTACGCCCAGATGTGCGCACATTTGTGCGCTTAGTTACGCTTAGATGGGCGCGCAGTTTCGCGCTTTTACACGCTGTTACACGCAGAAACGCGTAGTAGGACGCGAAGTTTTGCTAGATATGCGCGCAGTTGGGCGCGCAGTTGAGCGCGCAGTTACGCTTAGATGGGCGCGCATTTACGCTCAGAGGGGCGCGCAGTTACGCTCAGATGGGTGCACAGTTACGCTCAGATGGGTGCGTAGTTACGCGCAGTTACGCTCAGTTACGAGCAGTTGGGAGCGCAGTTATGCGCAGTTGGGAGCGCAGTTACGCGCATTTGGAAGCGCAGTTACGCGCAGTTGGAAGCACAGTTTCGCCCAGATGTGCCCGCAGTTGAGCGCTCAGTTACGCTCATATGAGCTTGCAGTTACGCGCAGTTATGCGCAGTTACGCGCAGTTACGCGCAGTTACGCCCAGTTACGCCCAGTTACGAGCATTTAAGCGCAGTTACGAGCAGTAACACGCAGTAACGCGCAGTTACTCGCAGTAACGCGCAGTAACGTGCAGTAGGGCGCGAAGCTTCGCCCAGAATATGCGTGCAGTTGGGCGCGCAGTTACGCTCAGATGGACGCGCGATTGATTCTAATAGCCTCAACAACGAGGTACATGTACAGTACTGTACGTACTACAATCGCAACAACGTCTACACCGATGTACTGGCAAGCACCTATACTAATTAATATTAACACCACGTGCACGTTACTAGAAACAAGCATCCCAATACTTGTTTATTCAGATGACGCCAGAGTCACACTATATAAACCCAACACTTGTGTAGACAGGTTGTTGAGAAAGGACAGGCAGTCTTATCATCAAACGCCATTTTCGCCCGGAAGTATGACGCGGCTACACGAGACTACCATGAGATATGTCAAGATTACACAAGCGCTACACTGTACCAGTGAACGCACGCTATACATTCCAAAGTTGTTAACATAGTCGTTTCCGTCGAGTTGGTATTTTTGTCGAGTCGGTATTTTCGTCGAGTCGGTATTTCGTCGAGTTGGTCGTGCGCTACTTCCAGTGAGACGATTACCATAGCCCTCGCTACGCCTAGGGTTAATTACGTTAAATACATAGTTGATATCCGGATATCAATGTCTAGGTTCCAGCCCGTCTCTCCATCCGGCTCTTTCATACCTGCTTGGTTGGTCAGGCAAAACTGTCTGCAGCTGGAAGTGGATAAGGGGAGGGGCTGCTATCCTAGACTACAAAAAATTGTGTCGCGAGACTAACCAAGATGTTGTATTGCTGGAAAAGCGATCGAAGAAGGCCACAAAACAATAGAATCTAGAACATCCCAACTATAGCCGCAAGAATGTGTATATATATTTTGTTATTATATAATTAATTAATCTAGGCAGTAGTATGTACAAGTTCTGTGTGTTTAAATTTGTTGCACTTTGCTTATTTAGGTGTACTGTAATTAATTAATTAATGGCTTCTACTCCAACCGAGCAAGCAAATATTTAAATTTTGATAAACATATATTATTTAACACTTATTACGATATAAAATTTATTGATATTAATGCTATTGTAAGCGTGTCAAAAAATTTAACTCCTGCATTCTCCCGCATTTTTTCCTGCAAACTCACGCATTTTGATTCAGCTAGGTTGGCAGGTCTGTAGATGTCTGTCCGGATGCCATCACGCTAGTGTGCGCTGTGCTCAACCAATTTTTGGGTCACGTGTAACAAGAAAAAGATCGAGAAATCGTTTTGTCGTTCAACAGCATGTTAACTCAAACTGGTAAATGGATAATTGTGTGCATGAAGGCATGATTTCAAGTTTGCGTGGGTGTGTCTGCGCGTGCGCGGTAAATCGTGAGTTAGTAATTCGTGCTGTCGGTCCGGAGCAGGCGCTGACAAATTATGCATGAGTCTCACTTGTAGCGGAGACTTTTAAATTTTTTCAATGTGAAACCTGTGAGTGCAGCAGTTGCCTTCCGAGGTATTGAATTACGTGACGTCTTTCAACCGAGTGACAAGACATGACACCGTAATCAGACGTATCCTCGACATTGTAGCATACTAGACACATTTGATCGGTAACAGCAGCAGCAGTTGCTAGAACAAACCTTCGAGTATTTATCCGGGACTTAGTTGGGCCAAGCTACTGTACCCGCGACTGTAGTCTCGCGTAGCCAGTGCATGTACGTACCTCTAGAATGGCGACTACTAGCGCTGCTCTCCTGAACGATAGAAGCGAATTGGTAAGATATTTGGAAATTTGGGATATTGCCTAGCCTTGTGTAAAACAGCACTAGTGACTGTGATTTTTGCCTAGTCTCTATATACCGACGATAATGATGTTTCTACGTCGAGCCTGGAACAAATGACTAAGGTTCAAAAACAGCTAGAATCGTTTCTGAAAGCCAGCCGGTTGACGAAAACAAATAGTGATGACAATATGGAGAGGGAATTTCTATCAAGTGAAGCTAATTATGTGTCTGCCGCAGAACAAGCGGAAACAGACCAGTTGCTACCAGAACGCACAGCTTCGCCATCGCGACTCCCGGTTTCGTCTTTTGGTTCAGATTCAGTTTCGATGCAGGCACCATGTGTCGGTGTGAATCCGCTAGTTTGGTATGGTGAAGCTGGCTCGTGTACATCAATTGTTAGCTCTCCACCTGAAACCACTGAAAATCAGGTTTTGTGTGAGAATTTGGATCGAGAAAGGTTAAGAAGAAAAGTAAGTGGTTTGAATCAATTGATCATGATAGCGTGGACCTCTAGAAATGGGGGCTAGACTTCACGCTTCTGGGACACCCCTACTTCTTATTGACTTTTATTAATTACTAACTGATACGTTAAATCATTGGCGCATCCAGACTGGAAAAGGGTGGTGCAAACTTGGACAATTTAGTGAGGTTTCACTAAAAGTTTGTGAATACCATGGTATACATTAATTAATGTCTCATTACCAGATGAATTTCGATCGAGTCCACAACATAGTATCATGGTAAGTAATTGTGTACACGTACTAATACGAAGCACAAAACATCCATTAATTATGTCCTGTATGTTCAAGAAAGACATTAATTAGTTCTGAGAGGTTGTTTGTTAACAAACGTATCCATGCAAAGTTGCATCGTAATCAATGTCAGTTCTATAATTGAAGTAGATGTAGTGCAAGTTCATTGTGTCTTTCTTGCATTGTAAACTTTAGATAATTAAGTTTTAAGACATTAAGATTTTAGGCCACTGTACTGGGCTAACAGACTTATAGAAGCAACTGCATGGTTATTTACAAACGAAAGTAAGAATGTCAGGAAATAATTTCTGTCACATTGTTTGATAGGATCCATAGGAATGATAGTTGTCTCAGTTTGCCATCCAGCACAACAGTTCTCTTAGTATTTGCCACATAAACTCTGTTTTCAATGAGGTATCAAGATGATCCTGGTAACCAGGCTAGGCCAGCTAGACCAACTGAATTTCTTGATGCTCTGGTTTTTTGACATAAAAACTCGACCAAACGGCTGAAAAAATAAAGAAAAAACATGACCACGTGACATTTGAGCATGATCAGTTTGAGGTTATGGTATATATTTTTATTATATTAGATATCTTAACACCCACATCTATCCATGCATTGTACTCACAAAGTTTAACCGATAACTGTTCAGAAAGATTTTGAAGAGCTTGATTCAAAGTAGTCTCAAAGAACGTCATTGATTTCAAAGCTATAGTTTTCAGAGTCTTAGTTCTGGCCGAAGTCCAATACCCCAAACTTCTATAGAGATGGCCAGGAAAGACATCTGCTCCACATTGAGTCACATTAAACTCATATCTCTCGTCTTTTCCATTTCTCCAGCATTTCCAGCTGCATTGGCTTCAATAGCAGCAGCGCAGACAAATCGTGGTTGCAATGAATTGCGGACAGTGGTGTCAAAAAGAGCTGGTTTCCCATTAAGGAAGTCTGGATGATATATAACTTGTAGAAGGAGAACAGAAGTGTTCTGCTAATCATCAATCTCGCCCTGGTGACATTTATCATCATATTTAAAGCAGAAACGAAGTAATATAGATTATTTGAGAGAATGAATACGATGGATCTTGTTTTATTATAGCTCCAATAACTCTTCTTTGTTATAGATATGTGAAAGAGAAATTCATGATCTTCAGAAGAACATGCTGCAGCTTCAGCAACAACTTACTGTCACTGCGTCATCAAGCAGAAAACGAGAATTTATGATTGAACAGTTAGAAAAGGTAAACTGTTGTGTTCTTAAATAAAATTTTGCATTGTTTCTGATATGTTAAATAAGTTTCAATTAGCTAGACGCTTAAAGGGATTATTTCTGGGTGGCAGCAACAGCAGAAACAGAAGGAAGATGTCACAAGAAAGTTAAAGCAAGAAAAGGAGCTGCTGGAAGAGGCTTGCTTAAAGCATCGAGAGGTCAGTGTCTATTATTAATTACATTCTATTAGAAACTTGCTTATTATGGCTGTGATTAAGTACACCAATACTGGGACTTGGATCCAATTATGAAACTGCAGGATGCAGCTGAACGCAAATGAAACAGTAGTTTATTTTGTCGTCTTGGATGTTACAGTACTGCTCAGTTGAAAGCTGTGATTGCAAGGAACACATTCTTATTGAAATCAGAGAATGCTAGACAAGTGTGCGACTATTATATATGAAGAAGCACTACAGTGCAAACTTTCTGCGTGCTGTAGCTCTGCAGATCAAACTTAATTAGTCAGAGCCAATTAGAAGAGCATGAGAAGGGGATTAGACACATTGAGAGGCGAGATACGTTGTAAACATATGGCAATGGACTTTCTTACTCTTTTAGCAGCAGTAGACACGTTTCTCTTCTATGCTGGTTTTGACAATGACTGAATGTGCGGCAGAAACGCATACTCAACTGGAACTACATACTATTTGAAACTGCGAGTGTGTCTGAATGTACCTGAACTATATTATATTTTCGTTAAGTTTGACACTGGTCTGACGCCATTCAAGCACACTTTGGCTGTAAAAGCAGAGCGAGTAGTCTAGTCATCTCTAATCATCACGTGACCGGCCTGCACTACTATACCTAGCATTTCACGCATTGGTATGAGAATTTGTGTAAAAGGATCTGAACTGTCGAGCTTTGATCTCAGTGAACAAATCTTTGCAACCATAAATTTAAATCTGAGGTACATTTTAGTGATATCAGTACAATATGCATTGATAGTCTATTGATCATAACACTTGATTTCCTTCAGTCAGACTACAGTGTAGTATATTTATTCTCCTCTGCTGGTTTAAAAATTGAATATGACAGAAAACCACTTAGACTCATTAGGGGTACATGCGGCTTGTACTCTCTGGGGGAACACCATGAGAGGGTGCACTAAGTTATCTACATAATTAAGTGATCAACAGTTACTGTAAAGTTAGATCATTGGAGCAGTTGATGACTAGACACATGGCTATAGGCAACATTGCTGACGGTAACAGCTAGTAATTAGAAGTAGAAGTTATCATGTGCTTTAGTACCAGTATTATACAATGTTTCTACAGAATGACCATATGTACAAATTAAGACTTTATTGCTTTGTAGATACTAAATGGTTTTATCAAATTATTCCTATGAAGATATTTTGATTCTAGATGTGTATTCTGATTCCAATTGTATATGCATACCAGTTTTTATAGTGTAATCTGTTATAATGCATGTGGTTGATGAGCATTGGCTGGTGATCGGTCAGCATTGCCTAGATGTGACATTGTCTGATGATATCCATGTGCATGAATTCCAACAGAGTATGAATTTGGGCAAATGCAGTAGTCTACTGTATGACCATCCATTCCTCTGAAAAAAACAAGCTGCAAACTTATTATTTGAAGAATGTTTTAGATATTAGTGACAGTTTGTTGATTTTGTTATTGTGAATGTGTTATGTAAAATTTAATACTCCAACGATTTTTGTCTTTACAAGTTTTACACCTCCACTATTTGCAAGGAAACACTTATTTGTGGTTACTGCAATGGCTTTCTTTATTAGCATTGTGGTAGATTTGTCGTAACACGTACAAGCCTAGTCTGATTCATATAATATGTACATATAGTATAACTTATTGTGTTTTATTAATTAAGGCCTACAGTGCCATTGAAATGCAACTTGAAGGAACAAGCAGATGTTTGGAAGATCAAGTTAGTCTTGCAGATAATTAAGCAAGACACAAGCTTGCTTTTATTAATTTGGTGTACATATTTGCATTTTAGAAAAGGCAGTTGGCAGATGAGAAAGCTAAATGTGCAGACTTGTTGTCGAAGCAATGTGAAAAAGTGAAAGTCCAGTCACTCTTTGAAGAAGAGAAAGCAACACTGTTAGCAAGTAATGCTGAACTCAAGTCCAAGTTTGATCAAGTACTTCAAATTTGGTTTTTATTATGATTTCCTTGTTTAATGCAGTCAATGAGTTTGTCATAGCAATCTCACTTTTCAGAATAGTGTCCTATAGGTGAAGTTTTGTTCGAAAATGTGGATATAACTTGCTACAAATTTAATGTGACACTAATAAGAAATGCATTGGAATAAAGTGTGGCCACATGCGTAGTGCTACAACACTCGCCACACATCCAGTGGTCTGTGATAAAAAGCCTTGAAAACTTATTTGACTCACTATGTAGTGTGTACTGCATAGTGAGTCAATTTGGCTATGTATGCAACCAAATGGAAGTTTTGCTGTTACAGTCTGGTAGTTTTGTATATCTAGTGATTGTTTTAGCTAGAATCAATACTGAGGTCTTTGCATTGAAACCATTTCTGCTGAATGGCACTGATTATTTGGATAATACCTCATGCCAAGAAGTGACTTCAGCAGTTTTTTCTAAAATATCAAGTTGACCTCTTCCAAGCAGAAGACCTGACATTTAGTATATATTATAGACATATCTAGCAGTATATGAACCTTCTGCTTAAAGTCAATTTGTATTTACAGTAGTCAGCATACAATTAAAGTCTGTTCGAATATTAGAGAGGACGTGGGGAAAAACCCGTATCTCCTGAAGTGGACGTCCTAGCAGGTTGATTCCAACATCATTGGAAAGCTCACAAGGAGGAGGTTCCAGATCAGTTAATGAATACTGTGAATGGTTCTTTATTACGACACAATTTGTAACTTCCTGTATGACACTCGCTTGGCCCTGCCCTCCTCTTGCGTTTACACCAGGTGTCTGATAACTTCAAAGCCACCGCTATAACGCCCACTACTTGAAAGCTGACGGGGACGTACTTTGAAATATGGATTGATAAGTAAAACAGCTGTAGCTAGCAAGCTTATGTAGTTGAGGCATTGGTTGAACCTTTGAACCTAAGTTCATAGCTAAACTGGAACCGTTTATTTCACTAACCGGAATTAACAACGCCCATCTCTGCTCTTCAATTCCTTATCTATTAACCGCAGTTCCCACGTCCTCTCCAATAATCGAACAGACTTTAGTCTCTGTTTCTGAAGAAACGAATGGCTCTTTGGCAAATGGTTAATTGTATTGGACACTGAATTCTTGAGACTTTCAAGTATGCATGAGGAACTCTGTTACTTCACTGCTGATCGATGAACTGGATATTACAAGTAATCATGTAAAACATTTTGTGCAATTGTGATTTGCTTTACTTTGTATACACAGCACCTTTACTAATCAACATGTTGTACACTTTGTTGTGTATTGATTATATAATCAAAGCTGAATCAAGTGCAAAGAATAATTGTGACTATAGATATTGGAAATTACCTTGTTTCCTCAATTAGACAGCGTCCTCAAAATAATTTGTACAGATTCTTCAATCATGAAAGCAATGGTACACATCCTCGAATTGACTGCGCCATGTGAATGATTCTGCACATGTGCTAAATATCAGTCAGAGAACCTCTGAAGAAGTACGGAAAAGGGCCCATTTGTGACTGAACCTGTAAAGAAGAAGAGAGCATGATGCAGCTAGCATTCAAACTGACCATCAGTGAATATGCTGAGAAGAGTATTGAAGGAGTGGGGAGAAAGATCAGCATTTCTGAGAATAGTGTACATGACTGGAGAAGACAAAAGGAAAAACTGTTAACTCTGCCTAACAAACAAAGGCTGTTGTCTGGAGGAGGACGAAGACCACTTCTCCCTTATGAAGAGGGACAGCTGCATGGCCGGTTTGATCGAAGAAATATGCAGTCGACGTCTCAGAGTTACAAAATCAGACATCCAGCACAAGGGCCCAAAAATTTTATTAAGGGACTCACTTTACATCAACCAGGCGGTGGTTTGAGAAGTTCATGAGACATGACAACTTTACCAGTGTGGAATATAGGGAATGATTTTGGCTCGGACAGGCTGAGCCTAGGTAGGACATTCTTGTATGGTGTTACATGTCTAATTAAGTGCCTCCCTACTGCAGCCATTTTGCATGTAATTTTTGATAACCAACTTCCAAGGGAGAAATGGTGTTAGAGGCAGCTGATGTTTTCTCTGGATAAAGCATGCAAGGAGGCACCTAAGTTCATGAAACAGGTACATCATTGGAAAGGACATCATGTGCTAAGAGACAAGGTTTACACTATCATATATGCGTATGGGTGGATGTTTTGTCCAAACACGTCCCAACATTGGTGCAGTATTTGGTTGGACAAACAACACATTTGGTGGGACATATTTTCCTATGTCCTACTGTTATTTTCACACTGTTTACCCTACAAAAGAGAGCAACAGCTACCTCAAGGCATAATTACCAAAGTCTCCACATTTGTTCTGAGAGTGAGGAAGATTCAAATTATTCACCAGCATTCCTTTGGCATTTATTGGGAACCTGGGTGGACATGCTTGGAAACACTACCATGGAAAGGGCAGGAGAGCAATCTGTTCTGTTCATACAACTAGCCATGACTAGGGCATATTTATACTATAGCACTGGTATGGCAGATGGAAGGAAACTGAAGCCATTTGTAGTTTTCAAGGGTGTGTACATGGCATCATTCCTGAGCTAAATCTTGTCCCTGGAGTTGTTGTGCCCCAAGCCGAAATGGCTGGACGAACAAGGTTCTTACTCTTGGATTGACAAAGTGTGGAGTCAAATCAGCTTTAATTCTCGTCTTTTTGTTTGGGGTGCCTACACGTATGTAAAATATAACCAATATAGGTAGACTTTTTACCACATTTTAAATAACAAGTGGCACTTGACAAACAAGGTGACGTCTCATGTTCACAGCCAGACTAAGGAACAAATATTTATTAGTCCAGGAGACCTCACAAAACAGGTACAGGCATGCAGCTGGTGTCTTCTAGAAGAAGCTGTGTAAGTCAGCTTACCAAGATCTGTATAATGAATGGATGGTATCAAGGGAGAAGTCGTGTACTGATGGGAATGATTCAACTTGTGCCCTCCAGTCAAGCATCTCTGCCTAGAATGGGTAAAAAAGCCTGGAAAGCTGCTCGTGGGTATTTGTCAATTTCTTTGTAAGCTGTTGCATTTTTCTGTGAAGACAGTTGGCTTTGAAGATGGTCGCATTCACTGCTTAAATCTCGACATTACTGTGGCAAGTGCTTCACAATTATCCATGAAGAGACAGCCAAATTTAATGCTGCTGGTCCAGAGAAAGACTCGGACAAGCATTGCGCAAGTGGTGATGAGAATTCAATAGTCGATCCTTTAGTACATGTTTGAAGTAGTTGCTTTCCTTCATCTATTTGTTTGTTTGTCTGTCTGTTTGTTTGTCTGTGTGCCTGTCAGTGTGTATCTATTCACTTGTGTGCGTCCCTGCATATCAGTTCTGTCTATCAGTATAGGCAAAATGGATTTGCAGCACTACAAGAAGGGATCACAAAGAAGACAAATAAGTGGATGAGATGTGTCTTGGCAGACACACATCTAACTGCAGTTGCTTCTTTTAGAAGTTTTAAGACATGGGTGATAAAGATATCAAATACGTATCTAGGTACTAGCCTAATGTTTGTCCTGTTACCTTTTCATTAGCAGCTACATTAAGATTTGCAAGAAGCTTATTGTTGTATTTATATTGGAGTTGCTCTGTGAGCTACTCCCTACCAGTTGTGGTGTAATTGTGTGAAGGTGGTGTGTATTCTTTAGGAGCAGATTATTAGCCAACAATTACGAATTGAGACAGATAATCAACTGAAGGAGCACAAAGACTTGTTACATGCTGAGAAAGTGAGTCATATCCAATTGGAAACAATACAGTGTTGTTTGATACAGTAACTCAATATCACTGTTGAGTAGGAGAAAGGAGAAAGAGCTAGAAGAATGTCGGAGGTTATTTATTTACTTCATACAATTCATTTTAATTTTATGTTGTATGATCATTGCAATTATGTGATGTGATACTTGACAGGAACTTCAAGAAACAATTTCAAGTTTGCAATCTGAATTAAAGAAGATGGGAAACACAATTGAACGGCTTGAAACAGAAAAGGTAGTTCTATAGTAAATTACATTGGACTATTTTAAATTGTCAAGATGCTATGCCAAGTCATTGACTATGTCTAACTTGGTTCATCTCTTGAAGTCTCTAATGCAGTGTCATTCAGCTCTCTACATGGCCACTATTTAGATTCCATGGTAACTCGATTTTCAGATGGTATAAACATAAAGATAGGTGTCACTCTGTGGGAATGTTTTACTTTTGGTTACTGCAGCTGCAAGATGCTGCTTATGTAATGGGGTCTTAACTTTGGTTGTTCCATGTTTATGTTCTTACCCAATGCTGCATATCATATAGCATTTTTGTTAATTAAGTTCTAGACTGACAGCATTTATGGACAAAAGTTAATGACACTCAGTTACAAGGAAAATTTTTAAATTTTCAATTACAGGACTATGAAATCTTAAAGTAGTAGGTCAACACAACTCTTGAAATTGCACAAATTGCTACTAATGCAACAGATTTGTCATGAGTCCTTGTATAATGCAAATTGATGTTTTGTTGTTTTAAGTCTATCAATTGCAATAAATTATTGCAGTAGGTAACAATTGGCTTAAGTTAAGAAATACAGTATAATTAATGTGCTGTCTGTTTATGTGTTTGACATTAATTTAGTGATCTGATTTGTAGTTTCCAACAAGTTTTGCATATGTTATATATATTTGTCATGTGTGATGAGAAGAACAAGAGGTTGTGGTTTCTGTACAACAATAGTTAGATACTTTTTGTTCTGAAGATTTCTGCACTTTTAATGGAGCAAGTAGATGTGGACTAATATAGATTATTATTACATCTATACTGTTTGTATACATTCAATAACTGCACTGACTAGTAAGCATCATGTCAAGGCTTGTGGACAGTGATGTAGTGGCACTTATCAAGGGAGATGTGGAGGTTCAATATGATGATATTGCACTTACGTGTAGAAATCTGCTAAATTAGCTAGTTCTAGAATTGTTTCAACAATGAAGAGAGACTGGACAATGAGCTTGTGACATGAAGAACTCTAGTACATCACTCATATGGTTTGAGTACATAAGTACACTATGCACATGCATATAATATGTGCATGCATGGATGTGGGCACATATAACTTTATAAGGATTATTATAGGGTGCACCAGCCTAGCATGGTGGTTACCTGAAACTTGTTTTGTTACGAGTTTCAAAACAGAACATGCATGCACACACCCTGAATTTGAAGCTGCACCTTGTGTGTGTGTGTGTGTGTGTGTGTGTGTGTGTGTGTGTGTGTGTGTGTGTGTGTGTGTGTGTGTGTGTGTGTGTGTGTGTGTGTCAGTCACTGTGTGTGTGTGTGTGTGTGTGTGTGTGTGTGTGTGTGTGTGTGTGTGTGTGTGTGTGTGTGTGTGTCAGTCACTGTGTGTGTGTGTGTGTGTGTGTGTGTGTGTGTGTGTGTGTGTGTGTGTTGTGTCACTGTGTGTGTGTGTGTGTGTGTGTGTGTGTGTGTGTGTGTGTGTGTCACTGTGTGTGTGTGTGTGTGTGTGTGTGTGTGTGTGTGTGTGTGTGTCACTGTGTGTGTGTGTGTGTGTGTGTGTGTGTGTGTGTGTGTGTGTGTGTGTGTGTGTGTGTGTGTGTGTACTTGCATGGCTGAAGTCCAGGTTCAGGTCACATCACACACCACGTATTAAGTTTAGTGTTACATTACTGTACATCTTAGGAAGGGTGGGGAATCAAATTACAACTAAAAGAGAATGAATATCAAGCATCACTGATGAAACTACGAGCTGAACTTCAAGAAATGTGGCACACTGAGGTATCATGAATTATTTGTTATTATCTATGCAGTTGGTTGTTCTAACTCTACAATTTTAGTAGTGGTTGTTTTCTGTACATAGTTGATGACAAAATTTTCAGGAGCACAAGAAGAGGTAGAGAAATGGCGGCATCATGTGAATGAATGTCACAGAGCTGAAGTACATCCAACAGAAGTTTTGTGATGGTGAAGCGACATTCTGAAAGAGATTTGCTTTAGATTGAAAAGCTCACTGATCGTCACAACAATGAATTGTTGAGCTTGAAAGAATACTTAGAAGAGGTTCGTGTATGTTCTAAGAACAAGCAGAAGTCATTAGCTAAACAAGCTTATTGTTTGCAGGAATTGAAACAAAGATGCACTCGCCTGCAGTGTGCTTTGACTGAAACCGAAACAAGAGTTAGAGATTTAGGAGAACAATTGAACAATGAAAAGAAAGCAAGAGACAATGCAGAAGATAAAAGGTATAACTCATATCAAGATAACACAGCAGATAGATTTTTGGGACTGATGGAGACTATGCAGGAAATTTTAGATTTTTGATGTCAAATTTTAAATGACCCTTACATCAGATGGGTAATTAGATGTTAGTGTTTATCTGGTAGGAAGTCATATGCAGGCACGTACCCAGAATTCTCTAGCTAGGGTTTCCCAAAGTTAATATCAACAAGAATAATTAATATCAATGATCTAACACGGTTTGGTTACCATTCACTTATGGGTCCTAATTCAAGCCTGTTGCTATTGCATAGCATCAACGATCTAACAATCTTCTTGACTACAGTTCTAAAACGGATCATTCAGCACTTACACTAACAGTCACTCGCACTAACAGTAAAGGTGACACCCACCTCTTGGGATGTCCGGGCAACCTGGAAACATGCCTGGGTACGCCGCTGATATGTGCATAGTTCTGGCACACTATGCAGAACTGTTGTAATTTGGGGGGTGAGGCTGATACGTACAAGTTTGTAAGAGTATGTGTATGTGTATGTGTGTGCATACACGTATGTGTGTATGCATTTGGGGATTCTACAGTAGAAAACCAGCTTGTGCTTCAGAATAGTGTTTCCTTATGCTAATTTATGTTTGAATGGCAGCTTGGTTTTCTTGCTTTTTCTTACTTTCTGCACACTTACATGTTGTTTGTACTCTATGCTTATTACCCGATGTGTGAAACGCTAGGGACAGGTCGGTCATGTGACATACGACCGACAGACAGACTGGCCTGCTAGGCAACGGTATATAACACTTGATTGCTGATTGAGGCTAATATGTGACCGGATGTCAGTCCCTTTTTCACGCTCTTCTAACTGGCTCTGACTAATTACATTCAAGCTGCAATGCTTATGGCACGAAGAGGGTTTGCACTGAAGTTCTTCATTTTCTTCATTGTTAATTTGTTCACTCAGCAGAGGTCACTTGGGGACGTTTTGTCACCCAGACATGACGAATATTACTAGGGCTTACGATAGGGTAGGTGTACCTAATTGTGGACACTCCTCGGTAATTTGAGTTACAATTGCTGTTTTCTCTGGTAGCCTGCACGAAGAGACAGTGAAACATGTCCGATATACTCACCAATGTCTAGACTGTAAACCGTGTAATACGACTAGAATCGCACAACGTCAGCTAGCGCACTAGCAAAATATACGGGATAACGTCTGTAACAGCTTGGACGTGGGTCGTATCCTAATTGTGGACATTTTTCTCTCCGTTACAGAAAGTGACCGAGCCTGAGTAACAGCTGGACTAGATACCTGAATGGTTGCCTCACAAGCTGGTATCTTGGCCCGCAATCAAACCTTGTTCTGTTGTGTATCCCTCTGTGTAAAATGGCGTCGTGCCTTTCACATTTTGCAGAAACCAAGTGTTCTGTTTGCGATACAATGCAGAAGACGATCAATCATGTTTAGATAAACGTCTGACTGTAAACCGTGGTTCTAGCATCTTTTTGTGTTGCTTGTGGAGCTGATTATTGATATCAGACAAGGTAGCTGTGACCTTCCACCTATCCTAGGTGAGTTTGTAGGTTATCATTTTGTGTCTTATTGTTGCCAAATCTAGAAGCAGTGAAGACAGTCAAATTATGACTGGATTACATATGCTGCTGATATTGACATTCCACCTACTTTGTTCGTTCTCATTTCATACCCCATTGTGGCCAGATGTAGTAGCAGTGAAAACAGCTAGATTGTCAGTGGATTACTGATGTCTAGATCTAGTATGAGTGAAGATATTCAGGTGTTTACTAGACTGGAAATACACGTTCGCTCCATGCACATAATGCGCTTCTTTAGCACGCTAAAGTCAACGTAACTATAAGCCCAAAACTTTACCAAGGTACTCGATAATTGCTTAAGTAACGTCAGGGCACTTTCATGATCCAACAAAAGATCGATTTGTATACCTCGAATTTGTGGACGTCATGGGGGAACCTTGTAGGTGCTAACAGTTTCGCAGGTGAATCCTGGTGATACACCACAGAACATGGTTGTGATTGCGGTGCAAAAAATACCAGCTTGTGCGGCAACCATTCAGGTATCTAGTCCAGCTGTTACTCAGACCCAGTCACTTTCTGTGGCGGAGAAAAAATGTCCACAATTAGGATACACCCCCGTTTGGGCTGTTCACAGATGTTATCCCATATATTTTGCTAGTGCGCTAGCTGACGTTGTGCGATTCTATCCGTACTGGTATTGTTCCAAAGCTTAGACATTGGTGCGTACATCGGACATGTTTCCCTCTCCCTCCATTGCAGGTTACCAGAGAAAGAGCATTTGTAACTCAAATTACCGGGGAGTGTCCACAATTAGGAACACCTACCCTAAAACGTCATGCATTTCAACTGCCAGGTGTTACTGTAGCACGATGCTCAATGCAAGCTGTTGGAATGTAGCAGTGTATGGAGAAGAGGAAGGCACTTGAAGAGGGAATGCTGATGCCGGGTCTATTGATTTCAATGGCAGTGAGTGACCTTAGCCAGATGCACCTTGCACCAAGTTGTGCTTGTGTGCATGCTCTTTTGTGGCTGCTTATTCGTCTGTCAGCACTGAGGAGCCACTAAGCAGTTAAATAGTTTTACAGTGGAGGAACAACATTGGATGCATGATGGAAATTAATTCATGGTGTTAGTGATAATCTCAAGGAGAACATCTACGTAGATGAATTGGCTGTTGAACTCAGCACCATTAATAAATGAAGCTGCTGTGGAATGACGTCCAGTTGATTCTGAGAAGCCTTGCAAGGGTTTTTGAGCAACATAGTTTGGTCACTATAATTGACATATTACATTTTGTAGACTTGTTTTGAGTTGTGAGTTGATGTACATACACTTATGTGTGTCATATCTGACATATGTTATGTATGGCTTGTGTACGTAGAGGAAGATCTAATTCCATACAATGCAATACAGACATTGTTTCAGAGTTCAGTATTCAGTTATTGAAGGGGATGTTCAACTTTGAAAACCAGAGCTTCCAATTAATTTTCTTAACCGTTTGTCAGGTTTATTTTTGAAAATATTGTAGCTCAGAAATTCTTGATGTTTTAAATTTGCAAAGTACACTTTTATGTTATGCACTAGACCTCACTGTAGACCAGAAGTACCCAATCAAATACCTACATTTAATATGTTGGATCTATTGACTATTGAATCATATTTTATATCCAACTTGTTTGATATTCAGCAAAGCAACAAAATGGAGAAGTCTTTAGTAAGGTCACAAAGCATGAATATTGAGTTCTCTGAATGGTGCAGAATTTAGAGTGTCTAGGCATGACTTGTACAAATTTCAATGTACCCAACACACCTTGGTAGGCAATGGTATCTGCTATCAGTGCTTGTTAGTTTGTACTACAACAGTCAAACAAGTAGTATCAGCTAAGAAGTGAATAATTAATATTTGAATTCTGTATTTGGTCCATGGTGTAATCTTGTGTACTTATTTATGCTCCAGGAAGTCTATCTCTCTGCAACTAAAAGCTTTGGTTCAGTCTCACTGCAAGCAAGTTCTTTCTATCATTGAAAAGTCAGAAGCAACTGTAGAGGTTTGTTAGTATGTATTTTGTCCATCTGGTAGACTTTCTAGGATTTGCAGTTTGCTGGCAGTGTTAAAATTTAAAATAGTTTTGTTGATTTAGTTATATAGTGTGGCTGTTTTGTGAGGGTTGGTGTGAGGGCAATCTGTAGACTAGTTCTGCTGCTTTTTCTATATTTCTTTTCATCCTATCTTGTTGAATGGTCTAATCATTTTCTGAGCTGTTGAGGTTACAACTGTAATATGGCAATTGTAGTAATTGTTACCCTAGGTGCATGCGCTAGGGTTATGGTAGTCGTCTTACGGAATTAGCAACTTGACTGAAACAACAATGTAAACAACTTTGGAATGCATAGCGTGCGTTCACTGTTATCACTCGTGTAATCTCGACAGATTTATATGGTGTGGTGGTAATATGGGTTTGGTGATGACTTGCAGAGTTTGCACTTAAATTACCACACTATAATTAAGTGCAACAGTGTATTCTGAACTTTCATAAACCATGCAGTCTTTGAACCGAGGGTTGAACAGAGTTACATAAACAGATTTAGTTCAAACACAACTCTCAATGCTAGTCACAACTACGTTACTAAGTAAGTAACTAAATCATTTGTGTTATAGGAGAGCGAGAGTAGTCACGTGGATGATTTGCCATTCAATGACATTCACATCACAGCCAAAGATCTCACAGAAGTACCAAGATTAACAGATAGCCCTCTATCGATATCATCAATGAAGACAAGTAGTGTTGAAAGTTCCCTGATATCAGACACAGAACATTTGCAGAGCCATCACCAGACTTTACGTCTATCAAATTATGATGAAGACCAAAGCCAAGGTTCACTTGTCATAGTATTCTGTTACGTACCTTTTGATGTTTGTGTGTGCAGATGGGGTCTCTGAAGGGGGGAAATCCCACTTCAAACAACAACAAACTACTCTTTCATGGAGTAGACAACTTCCTATTTTGCCAGTCAGTCAAGTTAATGCAACTAGCATGGAATCTCCTTCCTATTTGACTGATCATATGAAAACTTTTAGACAGACGTCAGATGGTGGACCCAGGTAATAACTGCTGCGTCTTGGATTTTCCTAAACTACATACCACACCCATGCACACATTTTTGGATGCACGAGACAGAGGCATTTGAATCAGTTAGTATTACAAAAAATACAGTAAGTTGTCTCTTATCTGAACAGCACTTTTGCAAACGTAGTAGTTATCCTAGCAGCTCAACCCAACCATGAGATTATTGTGACATGACTGATTTACGATATTGATATTTCTTTACTAATTAAGTAATGAATTAGTATTTCATGCCTGCCGGGTGGTCATCACTTGGCCACAAATCAACAGTTCAAATCAAATCACAATCATGAAATCGAAAGAGGTGCATGTAATGTGAGGTTGTTTATTGTCATTTATTTATCTGGTAACTAGCGTAAAGTGCAGTCGTATACCAAAAAATGCAAAGTTTTACTGGTGTATTTCCTTGCTCTAGGTCAAGTCAGCTTGAAAATTTTGAGATGAAACAGCAGTTTCATGAAAAGCAGCAAGACGAGCTTAGACATTATGTTTACTTGGTAAGACATGAATTGTGTTGACAGCTAGTTTCTTGTGTTGTTAATTGCACTTAATTCTTTTCTAGTTACTGAACAGGATTCCTAGTCAGTCACTCAAGGAGCCAAAACAGGTATGACAGTTTAATTTCTTATTTCATGGCGATTAGCTGAGCTCTTACTCGCATGATTCTCATCTGTCTGTCGTCATCTCCAGCTTGCCTCTCCATTGCAATTGTCAACTACTTTCCCAGTATTCTCACCCTTACATTCGAAGTATTCAGTTGTATCTCTCTCAACTCCAAGCAATCCTGAGGATAGTGGCCCTCTGCAACAACCAGTAGTAGCAACTTCAACTGCGATACACTATCAGGGGAATGATGTAATCAACACTAGCTCAACAAATGCTCCATTGGATCAGCCTGATTGTATTTCTGCAAAGCAGTACAGTGGGTCTGCCCAACAATCACAAAGTACTTGTAAAACGAAGACTCTTGTCAAACAGACCAAGTTGCAAGAAAGCATTAGACGAAACCTAGAGGGGAGTTTCCAAGAAGAAAGAACAAGAGCATCAACATTATGCAAGAGCAATGGAGTGACTCCTAGTGATAAACAGTCATTTCGCCCAACAAAATCAAGATCACAAGCAAAACCATGGAAATAGCAGCACCTACACAAGACACGGACTCTCAATTCATTGTATTATTATTGGCTCTAGAAACCCTCCCAGAGCATTCGTTGACAGGAGAAGTCTGTTGTAGTGTATAAATGTTTCTTACTGTGAAACAGTAGGGTTCCTGTAATCTATTACAACTTTATCTAATGACTATTCAAATCAGTTTCTCCTCTGACTCAGACTACCCTATCACTGCGGCACATGGTAGTACTTGCAGTTTGTTCTGAGGCAGCGTCCTTTGGACGCATCTCTGCATACAGTTACTTTTCCATCGATAACTTCTACATTTTCTGCAACAAAAACACCAATGCAACTGGCACAGTATTATGTGACAACATTAATGTACAGCCATCATCCCAACTACAGCTACACGTTCTGATTCTAGTCATGCATCCATGGTGGCCTATGGTGAAGTGGGAAAACATGCATATACACTTTATGACAAAAGCACTCACTGTCCTGAAGGTGAATATATCGACATGAAGATCTTTCACATCGACCTGACAGGAAGTCTCTGCACACTGGAAGCAACTGGTTTTCATTCTTAGGACTCCTTACTGGTTGTGGATAATCAGACTAATAGAATGTACTAATTTAGTTCACAGAAGACAGACTAGCATCATATCTATGTAAACTTACTTCAGGACCTACAGAGGGCGGAAAAAAGACCATTGGCATAAAGGGACTGTTTGGCGTTCCAGACATGGGGAGATGTGGAGAGTACATAGGAACTAGAAACAAGCACAACATCAGACAATTTGTTATTGATCAAGAACTACAATAAATCATGAATATAACGTCTAGTTATAGTCAGTGTATGCAATAGGATGACTTTTATTTGTAGGAACAAAAGCAATTTAGTGGTAGACAATGAACTCACACATGAGAGGAGACTGGATATGATCTTGAAACAACATTCCAGTCATAGGATTGATGTATGGCTAGAAAATGAACAGATATAGAATTAACTGAATTTTGTAATTTTCTTGTTTCTATGGCTCTTACAGGCGAAGAAAGTGGCGAGCCCAACTGGTTAGCTTTAACTCTGGCTTGAAGGTGAGCTGGAGGGTGAAAGAACTTGCAGCAGTCCCGTGAACACCTACTCTTGATGAAATCCATGCAGACAGTAACCATGCCATCCGTTGAATCAACCAACACATCACTAGGTGGATGTGCAAACTTGCATTCTTCCTCAGACCGGTTGCAAATCCCTCGCCAAAACTCTCTACAGACTTCTAGTTTATCAGACTTGTCTGGTCTTCTGGACAACGCATGGTGAATTGGTGCTTGCATCATTAGAGGGTGAAGAGGAAGAGACCAAGTGTTGTTGGTCTATCAAACAGATGATCCACATTACACTAACTTGTTGACTCAACAATACACTGATGGGAATGAAGTGCTAGGAGGAAGTTCACAGGACGCCACACCTTCACAGGCTTACAAGATAACCAAGCACATGACATACATACATACATAATAAACAGAAAGTTCAAACGATTCCAAAAACACAATAATCTGACATGCGTTCGCTCACTTACTACTGAGGGTGATCGTCTCGTAACAATGTTCATAATACATTATTACGTGCGCAATAGAAAGAAATGGCTAGCATTCCGCTTGCAGACACACCCCTACCCTACCTCCTCCTACTTACATGCACGCAGTTGCACAAGTTGCTGTTCAAAGCAAAGGGCAAACACATCCTAAACTTAAGAAATCAAGGTGTTTCGATATAACTGTAGTGTCATATGTATGTGCTAGCACAATCAGAGTGCCATGTGCTTGCCCTAGCACATCTGTCTAGCTACAGAGAAACTACGTTGAAGCAGCCCAAACAGTGACAGACTGCTTGTTCATCTACCAGTATCGCTGTCACAGTCTTAACATTACGCTGCAATGTAGCATGAAACCGAGACAAAACACCAGAAAACTTGTGCGAGCTAGTGTTTCTCACCGAGATGGGCGGGTGTAAACTCTGCGGCGATCCAGGAGGTACAAGGTCGAAAACAGGCTGCTGCTGGTGCTGCATAGAAGGAACAGGCCCAGAAATTGCTACAGACATTACTCCTCTTCAGGCGTGCTACAAGCGCCGAACTGCAAGAATTGCTAGCGCCGGACGTCTAGCAATTGCACCCGGCGGTGAGTCCCGTGATCTTTTACGTAACTGTTAGGCTTTCCTAATCAAATTAGCAATATGATATTGAGTCATGTTGCTAGTGGCGCTGCAGCATCCTGTCATTGCAGCATACCAGGAAAAACAGCGGTAGTGAAGCTCTAGAAATCTCGTTGTTTTCTTCTTTCGTTTCTACGCATGCTACGATCAATTTTTGTTCAGTGGGTGTAGCCGGCGTATGCGCGCCAATCACACTGCAAACGTCAGAGAACCTTGCTATCGCAACATTCCATCAATAGTAGGCAGGTTGCAAAGTAGGCGTGGTAGGTGGAGCAATGTCTTGTGACATCAACTGATCACGAGACATGCCAAATATGTCCCTAATCGCCGGTTGGAGCCGGTCTTTCGTCTGTGAAGTCAAAAGTAATCAAAGTGATGAAGATGGCAGTTGAGTTGCCCGCTGCAGTTTCAATAGCTGCATTCAATTTTGATCGTTGAAAAGATCGTACCTACCTAGTAGTTGCGGGGGATGATTTGACCCCCAACAGCTCTTTCCTGTTTCGATAACAAGCGAGATCTTATTTCCATAAGTAGAGACCTCCCTACTCGGCTTATTATCCGGGCATATAAGAATGGTTAGCGTGCGTGCTGTTGTATCCCAGCAACTGTTAGGAGAAAAATGAAGCTGCGCGTCATTCTGCAGAAAAAGCCTATTCATATCTTTTTCTCGATTTGTGTATGAACATAGAAATACTAGATGGACCGGACCTTCCTTGACAGTTTTTTTTACATTCTGAGTTAGTAAGTTGTGTTGGATGGTCAAACTGTGATCTTCTGTACTCTTGTGGGTTAGTCAGATATTACTATTTGATCAATTACAACACAGAAGACCGGGTCTTGTTTATTTTCTACAGAGACGATCACCAATTGCTGAAATGGGACGTGGAGAGTAATGACGTGCAGCAGGTTAGCTATTTACCTAGATAAATATACTGTACATCATGCAGAAACAATCGCATAAGGTATGAATTTCTCCTCTGTTTATATGCATGTACACTTGTAGTAGTGTAATCATGCATGATCAAACTTACCCGTACTCATCCATGACAAATATCATCACTTGATCTATTTATATTAATTGTTTCTATAGTGTTCAATTTAGTAGAAATTTATCTAGGCAAAATAGCAGTAACTGATCGATGAGATTTCTCATTGGTAGTCTGTTTGTCAGGTTGCTAAATTAGCGGTTGATGTATTTCCAACGGATCTTCACTGGTTCCCCATCAGTGTTGGTAGCAAGAGACACACAACGACTGACTTGTTTGTAATGGCAGCTACAGATGGTGGAGAATGCAACTCTTGCTACATTATGCAGGCTTGTGATTATATTTGTTGTCAGGGAAGTTCCACTTTTTGTCTCGACTAGGACGAGTAGAGAAAAGTGTTGATGCTCATCGTGGAGCTGTGCTCATGTCTAGATGGAGTCATGATGGTACTGCTCTTGTGACAGGTATATTTTTCCTTACAGACCTGTCATATATGTAGTTCCATGGTACGCACGTGCCGGTTGTATATGTTTCAGTTGGAGAAGATGGTCAAGTGAAGATTTGGTCACGAAGCGGAATGTTAAGATCAACGCTGACCCAGACAAGTCAGTGGTGCATGAAGTAAATATTAATTGTTTAATTAATTGAAGAAGTTTCTAAATGGGACTGATCTGTGGTTAGTACGTTTGTTCATATTAGTTATGTCATCGACCTTGAATAACTGGGAGGAAGCTAATTGTAGATTATTGTCAGCCATTGAATTCAGGTTGTATGCAATTGAGGCAGGCGTGATGAACTAAGGCACTACCCCTAAGAAGCGATTTACTTCAGACTGTAGAAAAAAGGCTAAAAATCAGCTTCGTAGTGCTGCAGCTATAGTTGTATTTGCAAGTTTCTTTAGGGCTATTTAGCCACAATGAACTTATTAGCAATGGTGGATTGTGATCATCAGGTAGTGGATAGAGCACTCCGACCACTCTACTTGAATTGAAGGATGTCAGAGAATTTTCAGTGACAAACTTGCCTGTAGAAAGAGATCTTTAGTTAACTACAAAATTTTAACTTTTCTGGTGATGTTAATTAAAAGATTTGTTGTAGCATTAGCACCAGGCTGTTATACTTTTAGGTTCAGTTCTGTTGTAAGAAGCACGTTTGCGAGCAGCTATTGGGTGAACCTTAGGTATATTTTAAACCCTGGGTCTCCAAAATCTTTAATCTTGGAATGTAGTTTACTTCAAGATGTTTTTAACAAAATATTTTATTTTCTGAAATTAGAGATGCTTCTTGCTTCTCTTATTGTTGTAGAAGGATTATACAAGATAGCTCTTTCATCATCTATATCTATCCTAAATGTTTGAGCGCCTACTACTTTCTCACGCTTGGCTCGTTGTCACTCGAATTCTTCAGACGTGCTTACCGAATGAAGAGGTACGTAACGATGTCAGATTCAATAGGTGGGTCCCCTTTCTATGATCAACCCTCCAGCGATAAAGCTCTCTATTCTGTCCAACATCGATCAGATTGCTAAGCACAACATTCAGGAGCATAGGAGGACGCAAGGGAATAAACGGTTTTTGCTTTCGCATTGTTGAAACAGAGCATCTTGTAATAAGTAGGACATTCTAGGCGATGTCACAATTAAATGCAAGGCCACAATGACACCACAATGGATTACTTAATGGTTTCTTTTAGAGGTCAAGACATGGCATACGTTTAACGTAAGTGCATTTCGGTTCAGTCTATCCAAAGTTCACTATGCAAAGCTAACGATCGAGCAGCATATGAAATTTAATTGCATGTAAGTGGAATACTCACTGCTAATTACTTAGAACATCTAACTGTAACGTACTAAAAATTCTAGACTAGATACTTTCATGGTAATTCCTCACAATCGAATGCACCCGGGCGAATGTAGCTAGTAAAATATATACCTACTAGTAATATATAATTGATCAATGTTATTATTGTTTTGTATATATAATATGACCATTAATTATTGTAGTCAGGATGTGATAATCATTGAAATAACACGTTGAAAGTATTAATTGTATTTATTTGTACTGTGTTTGTATATAGGTTCTCCTGTGTATGCAGTAGCTTGGGCCCCCGACTCTGACCAAGTTCTCTACTCAAGTGACAAGCATCTTGTTATCAAACCACTGCAACCATCACAGAAACCGACTTCAGTGAGTTAATTAACTTCAATAGCAAGTAAAGGAATAAAAAATTACAATAAGTATATTTCGTGGCTTTTGTCAACAGTGGAAGGCTCATGATAATCTAATTCTTGGTGTTGATTGGAGTTCAGTCAATCACATGATAATCTCAGGAGGAGAAGACAGAAGATACAAGGTAGGTGCAGTAATTCTACTTTTGCAATGTGTTGTGAATTATATATTTTTAAATTGCTTTGTTGTAAAAATTACTATGAAAATGGAAGCACATCAGTCCAACTTTCTAGCAGTTAACTTAAAGTCTAGATTAATATCTAAAGAATTAATTTTACAAACGATGAATGTAAAGTTTATTGCATTTGTTCATGGTGCATCACACTTTAGTGCTAGCCTCGACACTAGGCCTTCCTTTGACAGAGATAACATCACGTGATACCGCCCCGTTGCTATCCTCGCGTGGAAGGACCACCGAAAGCAAAGGAAGGCCTAGTGTCGAGGCTACTTCAGTGCTATGCAGTATATTGTGGCATCTTGTAAAATACTATGTCATAAAGTTAAAACAATTTTATAACATGTTTGCACTGTATCTGTTTGTTTGTATTGGTTAGGTGTGGGATGCATATGGTCGTCACCTCTTTACTGGACAGCTACACGATTACCCTATAACATCAGTTTCTTGGTCTCCAGATGGAGAACTGTTTGCTGTTGGATCTTTTAATACTTTGAGATTATGTGACAAAGCAGGGGTGAGGAGATAGCGTTATGTAATGGTAATATCTTTATAATAATATACCGTATAAGATGAAATATTGGCAGGGAATTTAGGGAGATCGGCGGATTTTTCAGCGAGCGCCAATATAAGTTCCGCCATTAATTTGGCAACTGGGATATGTTGACATCATCACCCACATAATCAGATATCTAATGGTGATGTAATGGTGATGTGACGGTACATCACGTAAGATGGAGCCACAGGATGGTAACCCTTGTGTGTCGTCTGTTGTGCTCAGTACCTTGCCTAGCAAGGAGGCTAATTAAACATGAAAATGCATGGTCCCTGAATTAGCTGATGAGTTGGAGCAACCTGCAGGAGGAGTCATGTGGATCACGTTGTTTGCTCTGACACAGCAATTCTTTATCAATACAGTAGTTGCATGTGTGGAGACCAGTAAGTAAGCTAGGCATATGTGATAGCCACAAACACAGCTGCCACTGAATGGCAAACGCCTCGATTATGACGTGGCTACTTAACTAGTGGGTGGAGAATATTGTGTGCAATCGTCAGAATAGAATCCGCCAATATGCTTTTTCCGTCAATTTCTTAACAAACCACCAAAATAGATTCCAGTCAATGTTTCATCTATACGTTAGTGGTGAATGATTTGGTGAATGCTGATTGTGTTGATCTCTTTACTTGGTCAGTGGTCTTACAGTTTAGAGAAGCCAAATACAGGGTCAGTTTTACGTATTTCATGGACAACCGATGGCACACAGTTGGCTGGAGCTTGTGGGAGCGGTCATGTGATACTGGCCCATGTTAATGAAAGGTGAGACAGAAAAGTGACAAAGAAAATAGTGTAATGAATTATAGACAGTGGAAACAAGAAATCTTTGGGCAGTTTAAGTTAAATGTATAAACAGCCTGACTTTTTCTTGATTCAGGCACATCTGCAAACCTCTCAACATATTTGTATTTGTTAAATTTTGAAAAATACAGTTGATCAAACGTGTACACAGTTTATTGAAGTTCTTCATTTAACTTCTTAACGACACATTTCATAAAAATTGAAATGAAGAAAGTCATTTGTAAAGTAGCTCTGATGTCTGGTTGTGCTGTCTCTGTACATGGTTGGGATGTGCAGCATTATATCGATTAACTGCTTAACCGAAACAATGTTCACAAACAGGTTACCAAGCCTTCTTTGCTTTGCTGTAATTGCATGCTTTGACTCATTTCTGTATTTAGAGTTTGGTATATTATTACTCAATTTTGAAGCGTGTACTAAGAATATATTATGATCTGAATTATTTGTGTAGTTGTTCTCTTGACCTTATAATAATAGTGTTATTCAATGCAATTCGGGTATGTGCATCTAAGTATTCTAATTTCATAAATGTTCGGTGATCTAAATTTTGGGCAAAACTAGGTTGCCGCTATTACGACATGTCAATTATTGACTGACAATTAAGAACAGACTAGACTAATTGTCTAATGTTCTGCTCACTCTAGGCGATTTGAGTGGAGAAACTTTGAAGTAACAGTCCAAGCTGAACGCCAAATACAAGTTCGGGACATTGTCAACAACACAACTGAGGATCTTGGTAGAGTGACAGGCAGCAAGTTAGTTTTATAGTATCTTGGTTGTATTGTTGGTTTGTTGTTACACTGTCAGAATTCCCTCAGCGTATAGTAAAGGCATGTTTGAGTTGGGCACATTTTGTTGTGACAACCTCATCTCAATGCTACACGTACAACTGTTCGAACTGGAGTAGTCCTGTAACATTTGATCTGAGGGATGGTTCAGTTTGTCTTATTGTGTTAGCAGAAAAGTGAGTCATTACTTGCACATGCAAAAATATTAATCATGTAATCTGTATTTTGTGCAGGCAGTTTCTTCTTGTCGACAGTGTCACTGGCTTACAGATATATACATATGGGGTGAATTAAATTATAGTGTATTTGTGGTGTAATGCTTCTTCACAAGTAAATACAGTTACATGCAATTATATCCTATTCTGGCATCCAATATCAGCCATTTCAATTAAGCATATGATTTACAGTGTTCTGCCCAGGATTTTCAGTGTGGTGGTCGGGTATCTACTGCATTAAGGTGCGTGGTTCATTTAAGGTAGAGAGATAAGTAGAGCAATCGGCCAGACAAGAAAGCGTCAAACAAAATGTATTGCACTGTTGATGGTCCATTATCTGAAAGCGCAGACTAAGAAAACTGCAACTTCTGTTAACAGTTCGGACTATGTTGCCCAGTCTCACGTTTATACTATGGCATGGTTATACGTCTATGCACCAGCTGCAGGTTTGAACAGTCAGTGCTCCTGTCTAGCAAAATATCTTTGAAGACGACTTTGACTGGCTCTGTTATAGAGTGCCTAGGATACTGCCTTGCTCGTCGCTGACATGCAGACTGCTGTGTTGGATCTCACACCACCTTAGTGCCCTGAGCGATAAATCATATTATATAGATTGTATCCGGGTATGTCACCATGTCACCATGTGAACAAAGTGCGTACATGTCAACAAACTGCTCACCTTCCAATGGTCATTAGCTTGGAGCAAGTAAAACACTAGCTAAAATATATGGTGGTGGTGGTAGAAACATGGGGAGTGATGGTTGGTGTTTGTCGAGTGATGGTCGGGCCCGACCACCTCCGACCACAGTGTGGATTTATATCAGCTTTTAATCAAATAATTATACAACTTTGGCATAGAGGAGCTCTATCTCAATTATTCTCATAATTGTTTATTAGATAGCCAGTTTCCACTCAGAGACCTGCAGTTTATTCGAATTACAAAAATTTTAGTTTTATCAGCAACCGCATACCTGTCATGCATTCCATGTTTTGGAAGGGGTTCGTAACCAACAGCAGGATGACCAGCTAGCAGATTAATCATACTCTTGAGTTCTGCAAACCACATAACTAGTATTACACTGTTTTGTCAATTAAAATGTGCTTCACTGAGTTGGCTGCATGGCAGAAGTAATTTTCCTGCTTCTGATAATTGTTTTCATCGGTGTGTTTTTCACGTATGTTGTGTAGGGTCGTGTTGTGTGCACTCCCAAACTTCCTAGTGTTCAAGCTGCTGTTCTAAATCAACAGATAGTCAGCCTGAGCAACGACACTCTTGTGATTAGAGACAAAGATGAGAAAGGTGATCGTTTTCATAGTTGACTTATTGGATATAATATAATATAAAATCTTACATTTATTTGGAAGAATTTGTTAATTACTTAAGAATACAGCTTAGCAATCAAGAATCTTAGATCATAACTTGGTAGTTGTGTGTGGAGTGTTAGTGTGATATATGATCAATAGAAGTGCTAATAGCAAAGAACGTCATAACACACTCTACGTGCATTTTCATAGTAATTAATGACTGTTTACAAGCAGGAACATTTTTAATATATGTATATATATATATATATATATATATATATATATATATATATATATATATATATATATATATATATATATATATTTAATATATATATTTATTTTTTGTAGGTCCCACAAGGGACTAGCTGTACCATCTAAACTACGTCTAGCTAATATCATTTTAGCATTGCTACACCACAGTCTAGTAGAGAGTTGCTGATGGAAATGACAAACAGATTGGCTAATTGAAGCATTATGTTTAAATGAAGCTCTACGTGCTATGATCTTGAGCACTTGAAGGCTAGAAGCTGTGCAAAGACCCAGAGTCTCAACCACGAGCGGATGAAAAATGCTGCCTGTGCTGGACACATTTAGGTGATGTCGTTCGTTCTTCTCCATCTCTCCAGCTTCAGATGCTGCACCTGGATGACTTGCCGCTTGAGTGAGAAAAGACGGTTGTAAAGAGCTTCGTACCAATAAGTCAAAGTAGGCAGGCAAACTGCGCTCGAAATCGGGATGGTAAACATCTCCTGGTCTTGTTTGGTTGCTACTGCTACATCTTGCCTCCCTACGACAACGAGAATCATCTGTAAGTAGTGCGTTATACACCACTTCGCATAGAGCATCATGACGTTTTGTTGTAAAGCTTTGTCCTTGATTACATCCCAGTAGATGGTCCCCAAACTTATCAACTGTGTTACCACAAGAGCAGCGTTTGGAGTTGGGAATGGGAAAATTGGGATACCCAACCATATCCATAATGCAACACTAATCTCTCTTTTGGGCATGGACAGGCCAAGATTCGGGTTTGGTACTGTCCGTAGCCATGCCCCAGTGTGTTGACCAGAAATAGTATTCAGTCGAGCTCGATCCCTTATGCTCCGAGTCTTTGAGTGATGACCATAACGCAGAGTCCAGCAGAAGTTGTAACTGATGCTGACTGGTGGAATCAATTTTGTGGTTGTTACCTGGTAAATGAAGCTGCAAGAAATCTTGGACCGTAGTCTTCCCTGGAAACACAATCATCTGGCTCTCATTGGAATATGACATGTCCCACTGGCTGCTCATGGATAGAAAGTAAGATGCCAAATGACAAGAGTTACAACTGGCAAGATAGGCTGCGGGGTGACATCGAGAAGCTTCCCTCAAACCCAAGTCACCCAGGCGAATGGGGAGTGTAGCTTGTTGCCATGAGCTTTCTGATAAGGAACAATCAATTATTGATTCCAGAGTCTTCCGTAGATTGATGTCGAACGGCTGAAGTTGGCCAAGGACTCAGTCAGGTGGGACAGTCCTGAGTATGTGGTTTAGTTTGCACAAAGACAAACAAGATCTCAGTAAAAGTAATTCTACCTGAGGGTCTTCCATATCTTGCAGGTGTTGTTGACTTTCCCAGATCTTGTCAATACGAGTTGAAAGGCTGGTATTGAAAAAGTTCTCAGATCTCCAGAGAGGAGAGCCCAGAAAATCAGCACCCCCCTTTGTGTCAACGACTCGTTCCACATCTGACGGAAATTTCGGAAAGGACTGGTCTCCAGAAGGCGAGAAAATCTCACACTTTGACATATTCAACTGAAGACCATATTTAGGCCCTTTAGATTTCATCTGCTCTAAGAGTGAAGCTACTTTGCAACGATGTCCAACAAAATTTCCATCGTCTAGGTACCACAACTTTAAGTTGATGTCATTTAATGGCCCAATTTCATCAACTAACTCTAGAATGACCAAGGGAAAAAGCAAAGGACCCAGAGGGTCACCTTGCTGAACACCAGTAGAGGAAGTGAGTTTTCGTATGCCAAAACGAAGTTCAGCTTGTTTATGATGGCTCCACTGCACCCATCCAAACAGCTCAGGAAGCTCTCTGTGAAGACGTCGCAGAAAAGTAGTACGGTCACAATTGTTGAAAGCATTGGACATATCCAGTTGAGGCAGCACAAGTTGGGATCATCTCCAAATGTATCAATAAAGCTGGATAGTGAATGTACGCCTGCCTCGAGACCACCTGGAGTGCCAACGCCTACCTGGCCATATGGCAGGAAAACATCTGGAAGCTGAGATTTCACAGCCGAACAGCATACACGACTAATCAGCCGGTGAAGTGTTTCTTCCACAGCAATTGGCCTAATACCTCCACCTTTCTGCTTCTTGTATATAGCTGTTAGTGGGGCTCCTGTAAGTCATGGTGCTATTCGTATGTCCATGTTTCCTGACAAGGCCAAATTGATCCATCGAGTCAAACTTTCAAGGCATTCTTGCGTAGATGGTGTGGACGAACCCAGGACTGCCTCAAGAAGGTGTTGTGCACAAAGCTTGGAAAACCCAGGACTAGAGGCTTGAGGAAATGCTTTCAAAGCCTCTAAAACTGAAACTGAAGTGACAAAAAGAGGTGGAGGAATATCGTCAGACCGGGTGGGAGGTGGGTTGTACGGATGCCTATGATGGAGTTCTTTGAAGGCCTTCTGATCGTGAAAGGGGGCACAACCATTGGACCGCAGTGACCGCATAGCATCTGCATATCTGCCTTCTGTGCTCAAAAATAAGGCGTGACGTACATTCTCTTGAGCCAAAGACGAACCAGTTTTATAAACACGACCAGAAGATGCTCTTCTGGCCTAGATCCGCAAAGAAACAAGATCTCCAGATTGCCACTGTTTCATTCGAGATATTAGGCAAACACTCACCACACGCTTTTTTTCCTGCCCCCACAAGGTGGTGGTCTCAAGACTGCCTTGGCAAAAGGGAAAGTCGAACAAAGCCCCAGAGGTTACTCCTGATGGCCTGTTGAAACTCGAATGACAGAATCTCAGCCAGGAGAGGCCGAACACAGCAAGGTATATGGCAGGCAGAAGTGACCGATAGAGTTGAGATTTCATCCATGATGTTTGAAACACATCAGCTTCATTCAGACCAGATTGACAGTCAAGATTCGAAGCTGCTTTTACACCCTCCAGAGCCAAGTCTTCAACATCCACAGTGACATCATTCTCAACTTCAGTGACCGGAATAGGGGGCACTAGAACTGACACGTTGCTAGACCCTTGAACTGACACATAACCAGTTACGGACTTGTGAGGTGATGAAGTGAGGGAAACAGACTCAGACTCGCTTGGAGCTATCATCTGACCTCTACAACGAGGTTTGCCAGCGCCTTGAGTATGACGACAAAATTTCCACCTTCTAGCATAAACAAAACCACATGTGGAACAAACATTCCAACCGTGATCCTCCAAGAACCCTGCTGAAGGAAAGAATGTCTTGAGATGTGCTCTACGGTGAGATGATGCCAGAGAGCCGTCTCCTCTCGGAATTCAGTAGCACAAAGCGGGCAAGTGCGAGAGACCTGGCCAGCACAAGGTGAACACTCGGGGGAAAGCAATGTACTGCCAGGCTGGCCATTTTCTCCCTGAGTAGAACTCGGATGAGGGTGAACGTCTCCGCAACATAATATCAAATGGCAGAAGTCAGACAGAGAAAGGTCAGCAAGGTAAGCCTCAAACTTCCCGTACTTTGGCATTCACTTCTGCTTCGGACAGGGGAAATTCCACAATGTTCAACCGAAGAGTGATAACAAAGCTGTACAGAGGCAAGCAAGCCCACACGAATGCGATAAGCCTCGAGAGACACAGTCATAGCGAGACGACAATATCTGAGAGAACTGAACACCTCCAGCAACTATAAAACTTCACCGATATGTTGTGAGAAACGAGACTACCCAGAACAATGAGAAAATGTTACACAGACATATATATATATATATATATATATATATATATATATAATATGATATATATATATATATGATTTGGTTGCAATTGAATGTCATTGTTTGTGCACTTCTGGCATTATGCAAAAGGATTTACAAGAGGACAACTGATTCTATACGGCACTTACATCACCATTTGTAGTACACAGTGTTGAACTCTTTTCTAGGTTGAGGATTTGAGTTGAGTGTTTCTTTAACTGTAATTTGTTAGTGCATGTTGAGACCCAGCGGTTTTTCTTATTGTGAAGTACTTGATCACTTAGCAAGTCTTTTAGAATGTGACTGCGCAACATGAAACATAAATCTGATGTAGTTGGAGACACTGAACAGTTACTGTGTAAATGCGGAGCAAAGAACTCTAACTTTATAAGAGACATTCATGATTGTGTAACTAATGCAGCAAATGTAACATCTTAATTTATTGGAGATAAAGAATTAAAATTTATCCAAAAATTGTACAGATTTGATCAATTCACTCATAACATACCTGGTATCAAACCAAGAAGTTCTAACTACATTGTGTGACTGACACAGGCGCTAGTGATTTCTTGTATTATGAGTTAACTTGCTAGGCTAGCATGCAAAAGTACATGTAAAACTAAATATTAAATTGCTACTTGGTTGGAATGCATGCGGACTATTGTAGGTACGTATGTATTTTATAATCAGGAGTTTTATCTGTTTTCATGTTTGCTGATTGTATTTTTTCTTTTAGTTGTTCATGTGTTTGACACTGCATCTGGGAAACCTGTTGGAGACGGCAAACCATTCTCACACACAGTATAGCAGCAGTGTAATTAAGTAGTCTGCAGTGTAATGACTGAGAGAAACTTTCTCTTTTCGTCTAGACTGAAATATTAGAGATTGCTGTGGATCAATGTGGACCTGTAGCGTATCGCCAGTTATCATTTATAGACAAGAACAAAGATATTTATCTCACACGCATTCGTCAGCATGGAGCAGCAGCTAAGGCTATTAGACTTGGCAGCATGGTGACTAGCATCGCATGGAATGACAACACTAACATGCTCGCTGCTATTCGCGATGGAAAGTTTACAGTTTGGCTTTATCCTGGAGTTGTTTATATTGACAAGGATATTCTCACACAAACAGTCTATGAGAAACAAGAAAGGTAAATGAAAAACCAGTCTCTGTAATGACAATTAAGGTAAGGTTGTGTGTGCATTTCTGTGTCACAGACATTTTACTAATGTATGTTTTAGTCAAGAAATACTTATGACATTAATGGATCTGTATTGTGATTGACACACAGAGATAAAGAATAACATCACAATTTCTGCAGTTGACTATTTTGCATAATATTATGAATACCAGACAAGTAGTGATGTGAATTACAGCTTGCCATGGTGTTTAATTTGTAGTGACTTTGGTCGTGAACCTCACATTGTTCAATTCATTGGAAACCACTGCGTTGTCAGACGTATTGATGGGCCTCTTGTTATTGCTAGGTGAAGTACCTATATATCTTGCATGTGATAAACTTTGGGTGGTGTTGAATTGTGTTTTGCTGTTCTTCTTGTTCAGTGTCTCTCCTTATCCGGCCATTTTGCATCAATATGCAATTACAAGCAGATGGCAAGATGCGGTCAGATTATGTAGATTTGCAAAGGTGAACTTACATGTTATGTAATTTCTAATAACACACACACACACACACACACACACACACACACACACACACACACACACACACACACACACACACACACACACACACACACACACACACACACACACACACACACACACACACACACACACACACACACACACACACACACATCTTCTGGAGCCAGGCCAGGTACTCACAGGAGCACCGGCTTGCGAAGCCAATTGTGGTGTGAGCACCCAAAGTCTCACCAGGACCCCAGTGGCTGATGTCACGTCACAGCCGATGGCTGCTTAGTCCCCCAGTCAAGGACCAGGTACTCATTTATACACCTGAGTCGAGAGATGGAATTGTGTGAGTTTCTTGCCCAAGGAAACTATGCCATAGCGCCATCTGTGACTTAAAAACTTGCAACCTTGCAAGGTCTCGGATGTACACACTTTATTGGATAACTCTTTAACCAACTGAGCTATAGCACGTACCACACACACACACACACACACACACACACACACACACACACACACACACACACACACACACACACACACACACACACACACACACACACACACACACACACACACACCTAAAAAATCCTAAATGTTAGGAGCTGCCCCTCAGAGGGAACTCTGGGCCTGCGCTAGCAAACTCCTGGAGCAAGGCCAGGCACTTGCAGGGGCACCGACTTGTGAAGCCAACTGTGGTGTGAGCATCTGAAGTCTCACCAGGACCCCAGTGGCTGATGTCACGTCACAGCCAATGACCGCTTAGGACCCCAGTCAATGACCAGGTACTCATTTATACTTCCGAGTCGAGAAAAGCAAATGTATGTTAGTTTCTTGCTTAAGGACATTATGCCATAGCTCGCTACCACTGTGACACACACACACACACACACACACACACACACACACACACACACACACACACACACACACACACACACACACACACACACACACACACACACACACACACACACACACACACACACACAAATGCACACACACCACATAATATGCAAATAATGACAACAGTATAGTCAATTTGCGTGTGACATAGGATGAAACACTTTGGGCATGTCTTGCTGCTATGTCAGCTGGATCAAAGGAACTCAATATTGCAGAACTTGCATATGCTGCAATACATGAGGTGTGTGAGAGTGTACTAGTAATATGTCTCTATAGTTTCTTACAAACTGAGATAATTGGCGGCATCTGCTCTATAATAATCCAACCCTGCACACGTCGTCACTGGTCGGTTGGTTGTTGGTCTACGTGCAGCGTTACTGTACCCTACTAGTAGTGTTTCACACCTCGGGTAATTATTATCATATACTCTAGTTTATAGCTAGCATGGTTTGACTTGTACAGTGGTTCTAATATATGATAGTTAGATTAAGTTTCTAGTTTGCTCAAGCTCTAACCCTAGGGCGCATTTCCACTAGTGTCTAAACCGGTTTACCAAATGGTTTAAGCTAAACTGGTTTAAGAATTGACCTGTTTCCACCTGCACTAAACCAGGTATATAATAAACCTAGGCCGTGTTTCCACTAGATGCACCTTAAACTAGTTTAGCTTAAACGGGTTTAAGAACTAAACCAGTTCAAGAAAGCGACTGTTTCCACTAAGAACTTGCACATCCGGAATGTGCAAAACAAACAGTCTAGGAACGCCTTATTTTGAAGTATTGGGCTGCTTTGTCGCCGAGTCAGAGCAACTGTTGGTTTTCGCTGATTCAGCATCTGCTAGTAGGAATTTGCATGACAATGACCAAGGACACCGTCTTGTCTCTCTCCGTAGCTACTGATTTCTTTCCTCTAGTTAACGACCCTTACATCTTTTAGGGCAATCCTATCCCAGCAAAGTAGTTACTATCATCAAAACGACATTGTCGGAAGCCATCTAAACAAGCGCGCTACTGTCACGTGACAGTTAAACCTAAACCACTTTGCTAAACCTACTTTGAAGTGGGTTTAGGAAAGCGGTTTAGGTTTAAAATAGAACTGGTTTAGTGCAGGTGGAAACAAGTGAATTCTTAAACCAGTTTAGCTTAAGCCACTTGTTAAACCGGTTTAGGCTCTAGTGGAAACGCGCCCCTAAAGCACTTTCTTAAACCTACTTCGAAGTAGGTTCAGCAAAGTGGTTTAGGTTTAACTGTCACGTGACAGTAGCGTGCTTGTTTAGATGGCTTCTGACAACGCTGTTTTGATGATATAGACTATTTTGTCAGGATAGGATTGCCCTAGAAGATGTAAGGGTCGTTAGCTAGGGGAAAGAAATCAGCACCTACGGAGAGAGAGAGAGAGAGAGAGAGAGAGAGAGAGAGAGAGAGAGAGAGAGAGAGAGAGAGAGAGAGAGAGAGAAGACGGTGTCCTTGGTCATCCTCATGCAAATTCCTACTAGCAGGTGCTGAATCAGTAACAACCAACAGTTGCCCTGACTCGGTGATAGACCAGCCCAGTACTTCAAATTAAGGCGTTCCTAGACGGTTTGTTTAGCACATCCCGGATGTGCAAGTTCCTAGTGGAAACTGTCGCTTTCTTGAACTGGTTTAGTTTTAAATGCATCTAAGCTAAACTAGTTTAAGGTGCAGCTAGTGGAAACACAGCCCTAGTCATTTATTGTTATTTAGTATTTGGCAAGCAACATTGATTAACTGTAGGTGGTGTGTGTGAGCATGTAGGACCAAGGCTGATCCAGTTTCACTTTACCGCACCTATTCAACATAGCCCTGAGAAGCCGATACAGCTATTTGGCTGCATCAATAAGATGGTCATGTATCCAACAGTGTACTAGGCTGGATTACACATGGACTTGTTTAAATGAAATTTAATTCATTCCACAGTGGTAACCATAATCACAGAAACAATGCTAGAGGTGTTTTAGTTGAAGAGGGAGGTCTGCTAGAGGTATGTAGAGGCAATTATACAAATACTTTGACAGGTGACAACAGTTGACATCTTAATTAAGTTAAACTATTAATACTAATAGTCATTACGTATAGAGTGAAGTAGGGAGTCAACAAGGTTAAACAATTTATTTAGGTTAGGGCAATGTTGAAGTAATGCAACACTACCGCCGCCATATGGTTTGTTATATAGTTACTGCCACATTGAAATTATTCAAATATACTCACTGTTTAGCTGTATGTCATATCATCTATGTAGTTATGTTTATGTAACTGTTAATGAGAATGAATTTGTCCTATTCACATTTCATACTTGGTAGGCATCAAAGGTTCAGTACATCAACTATATCAAGGAAGTTCCCAGTCCTGAAGGTCGTACTGCCTCGCTTGCCCTTTTCTGTCATCAACCTGGCGAAGCAGAGAATACTCTCCTGCAAGCTGGTCTTGTTTATCGAGCTATTGAACTTAATATTAACTTGTTCAACTGGGATAGGTATGGAAATAGCTAATTTAAATCAAAATGTGGCTTTCAGGTTGGGTGCTATTAATGTCATTGAAAATGATTGTCGTGTCTTTAGAGCTCTTAAAATAGCTATCAAACACAAGACACACGTTGATACAGTCATTGCATTTAGACAGAAATATCTACAGGATTTGGGAAAGGATGAAACAGACAAGTTGTTCCTGAAATGTAGTGAAGAGGTCAGATAGCACAAACTCATTCTTTTCTATCTGTGTTGTTTCAATGAGGTTAATCTTTCCAGACCGTCATTGACTGGACAACAATCCAAACAAAGATTTCTTCAGAACTGGAAAGAGAACGAGAACGTCCAGGAGCCAAACCATACTCATAACAAGACACAAGCAGAAAAGGAACATACCATTTATTACTTCCCTTTCTCACATGGTTGTTGAGACCTAGTAGTGTAGTTCATTGAAACTGAAATGTGAATATTATGTATTTCTCAACTCCTGCTTATAAGCAGTGGTCACTTGTCACATGTCTATTGTAGCTAACAGTTGTAGTAACCATATTGCAGCTACTCTACCAGTAAACTACTTACAAGTGCCCTGTTGATTACTGAAGTACAAGATATCAATACCAAAAGTCACCCAGCAATGACCAGTTGCTATATATGCAACAAGTTATTCAGATTCTCATCTCACTCAGTCAGTTAACTACCGAGGAAGATCATCAGAAATATATACAGGGTACTTTGTTATCAGACAAGTGTTCAGTACGAGTATCTGAGTACCTTCCGGAAAGTGTATACTGAAAGCAGAAGCTGCACCAAATGAGTCCATGCCACCAGTTGTACACCCAAAATTCAATGAGTGGACAGAGACTTCTATAAACCAACTGACAGTACGAACAGCAAACACACCTCAAGAAAATAACGCAATACAGTAGACGCATATAATCATCTTTTGACACAAATATTTCCAAGTCAATGCTTGAAGAATGAAAGCTCCTTACGAAATCACAAAAAAATTAATTAACAATGATGAGGAGTTAATTAAAGTATATTTGATAGCACAACTACAGACTTTAGTCTCACAGTATAACTGCATAAATTCACTGCACCAATTCAACCATTCACACTCTACATATTTTATTGTTGATAATTTGCCAAAAGACTATGTTTGCCAAAAGCAAGTAAAACAGCAGCTCACTTCACCACCAAAATATGCACCCCTGTATATGTCTCTCACCCAATTGTGACTAATAAACTATCAGTTAGTGTCACTAAGAGCAAGTCATCTCAGTAGACAAACTATTGTCTAGGAAAAGGTCTAACCAGGTAGTACTTCGCTCCATCGGGTGTTGTGAAGATAGGAGCATGCTTATAGTGCTCTATCAACTCTTCCATTGTGTTGAATTTTCTCTGACCAATTCCAAGTTTCCCTGAGTCAAGAGATTTCACTTTGAAATGCTTCACTTTTCCAGGAGCTTTCATTGAAATAGAGTAGTCACCAGACTAACACACAATACAAAACAATAAAACAGCAAGCTACTTCAAATGCATCTACTTATGTATGCCCCTGTCTCCAATGTCACATGTCGTTTATCCAATCTCTACTAAGTAACATTTAGTTTAAAACAAGCATGAGTTTTCATTCCGAGGTGATTATCATGAGCTAGTTTTATGATATCACATGACTCTTACATGCACCCCCTTGCATATTTACCGTATGTCAGAGTCATAAGAAAGAAAGAACTGCTCTTCCTCTGGAAAAGTTGGCAAATATTGTTACCATCATTTCACATTTATATAAATACAATATATATTTGCATCGCACAGAGATCTGGTGCAAACAACATACAGCTATGACCAACAACAACAACAAAAACAACAACAAAACAAACAAATTACGTACATTAATTAATACACAAATGAAAAGTAGCAACACATAAATACATACAGTATTAATGTCAGATAAAGGACAGAATGCAGACATATCACATAGCACCAACATAAACTAATAAAAAGGCATTTTAGTAAAAAAACTATTCTATTCCCTCTGTATTATGAGAATACAGAGGAAACAAAATGATTTCTAACTCCTGTTGATTGTCTTGATGTTGACTTACATAACAATTCCAATGCATCTGGATATTGAATTCGACTGTTGATTCATTACCAAAATCAATTCACATTCATTTGTGCCACCATAGCAATTGCTACAATTAGTACCATTGCAACAAACATCGTCAATATAATCACTTAAACTATTTAAGACACCTACTGTTTAGTCCGTTATTTATTCAATACTAATTAATATCATAAATGCTTTGGCAGTACACTGATAAAAGCAGCAGAGAATCAGTGAGTATAGAACTCTAACATTAATAATCATTGTTGACAGAGTTAGCCACTTACCGCACTTTCACTCTCTCTCACCAAGAAGTCTCCTATGTTTGCTACGTAGAACAATTGCTCAGCTAGTTGTCTTGAGATCTTGCCATGAAACCAATCTTCCGAATGGAAGCCATCAAGACTTGCTGCAGCATGGCCACCAATACCCAATATTTCATCAGGAACAACTCTGAAATTTTTCTTGTGTGGAGGATAAACAGGAACAGCATCATGAATTACGTCTACATAGTTACGAGGTACAACTCCACGAGTTCCATCTGCTTTCACTGCCTCCCACCAATCAGGGTCATTGGCTGGTTGATCAACAATGTCCATCAAATCTCCTCTTTGAAAAGGTAATTCCTCGGGATTTCCGCTGTTAAATGGATACAAAGCTCGAACAACACAGATGAACATTGAATGGTCATCTTGCGATTGCGATGAACTAACAGACCCATCAGTTGGAGTGATGCTAGCCTGTACAACCTCTTCAACATAATTGGAAGGAAACCATCCTGAACAGCCCCTGCATTCTCCTTTCCACCAACCATCTTCTTCTTTCTCTTCTACAATTATGTGGTCACCTTTCTGTATTGACAATTCGTCTTCCCTTGCAGCATCATACTGATATTTGGCAATGGCAATATTCTTGCTCCCTTGAGGCGCACTAGACTGTGATGGAGTTCTCACAAGATCAACCTGTTGGTAAGTTGCAGCTGAGTCAGATGGCTCTTGCTTACTACTCGCTACTGTACGTTTCATCATGTTGTTCAGTTTGCCCATCAGTCCTCCACTGCTCTTCTTCTCTAAGCGAACATAATTGGATGGAACATAACCGCTCTGTCCTCGCTCATTGCGTACAAGCCACCAAGTCCTTGAGTCATCGAGCACGCTCAACTTTTCATTCTTCTTTATTGTCAACTCTTCATCCTGCTTAGAATTATAGTCGTACAACACTACAGCAACCTTGTCGTCTGACATCGTTCTCTTGCCCCACCTGTGTAAAACATCCGGGATAACGCAATAAAAATAAAATTCAATCCCCAAAAGCAAAGCCCTGACCAGCTAGATTGGCTTGGCGTAAATGACCAACGTCTCATGGTTTAAGAATAAAAAGTAATACTGAACCTACCGTTTCGTCATCAGTCGTGCCGGAAGAAAATATCAATAAGGTGGAGTGTCTCCCGGCTTGTCTGTTACTACCATACTTGTAAACACATTGGAAAGCCATAGAAACAGCAGAGAGCCCATTGTAACACCCTGTTACCTTGAGAGATCGAACTTAGAAAGCTGAGAACACGTACAATGACGGTCTTTCATTCCATTACTTTCTTCGCATTTATAAGATATGGAAACCCTAATTTCCCTGACTCGGTCACGTCATTACGTCCATTTCGTTCACAATAACGAAACGATCTAGTTAAGAACGTAGAAAGAGCGGAAGCGCTCTAGCGTCTACAAACAGCGCTAGCAACAAACATGCACGATATCCGCGTGTACTTACTTTCCTGGCTTCTACACTGTGCTTCAATTATATTATGAAAGCCGCACAGCGCATAATGATGACCAAAGACAAGTTACGCTGCAACGATTCAACACACCAATAATGTCCGGGACATAGAAATGTCTGAATTAAACGCATGCGTACACACAGAAGCAGCAATGGCGGGCGCTCGTGTCGTAAAAGTATAGTAATGCATGAACAACAAAACGAATTGAATCGTCAGGAGGTAAAAGGAAAACTGAGAAGACTGGGTGAGTTTGGTTCAAGTGTTTCATTTGTGGGGGTCTCATTAGGACGCAGTTGCCCAATACTTCACTATTCTTCTAGAATTAGAAGCTTACTCGGCCGTAGTGTATTCGTTGAGAGCACAGGGAAATTTTGACGAGTGAGCAAACGTGTCAATATTTCTCTTCTTCGTGACAGTGTGCAAGTGGCAAGTGTTTTTGCAGAGAGAAGAGACAACTTCTCACATTGCTGCGTCAACACCTAGGGTAACGACTGCTGAGTATCTTAGTTGTGATGAGGCAAGGTGATATGCGTATATTAGTGTTAATGTTTTGTGTTGACTCAGTGTGTCTGAAGAAAGACATAAAGCTGAAATACGACGAGCTGTCAATGACGAAGAGTTGGAACGAATAGCAGACAAGTAGTTTGTTTGATCATGACATTAATTAATCAAGATGTCAACTTCATAAATTAGTTTGTTTACTTTCCAGACTAAATGGAGAAGATACTTCTACAGGTTGGTCTGAAGAAGGAAGACGACCTTGTCCATTTTCACGACCCCGTGTGGTACCTGTAAAGCACTTGCAGAATCTTATCAATAGTGGAGTGGCTACTGTCACTGCTAGTGTTGCATTGGGATTGGCAGATCTACCAAGAAATGAAGCAGAGTCTCCTACTAGGTCTTCACAGTTGCAGACATCAGGATTATTTGGACTACAGCTCTCCTCATCAAAAGCAACAATGAGCAGCTCAATGTCTGTAGCTGTAGCTAAAATTTTAGAGTCCAGTGCCAATGCTCACAGTGAAGTATGTGGTTTAGATGCAGCAGAGTCACACAGGAAGGAGATCACAAGGCCAACACGACAAGGAAGAAGACGGGGAACAAAGAGAAAATACGCATCTCATAAAACTGTAGTCAGTACAAGTGCTATATCTCCATGTGAAACTGGTTATCAGTCATCTCAATATGAAGCAGCTAGTGCCTTCAACAAGAAGCTTGTGACCTGTTTAAGAGCAGTAGATACTCAAACATTTGGAAACAAGCCATTTGAGTTAACGAAGTCAATGCCTGTATCAGTGTCTATGAGTCAGGAATCTGAACTTCCAGTCTCTGTGTCACTGACTCCAGTTGTCTTTCACACTAGCGGTTACTCTTCACCTGTGCCATCCGTGGCAGTTGTGACCACTACGTCAACAGTGACCTCGCTTGGTATTCATACAACCACAACAACAAGGGCAACAACGAAGGTATTAGGGTCATTGTCTATCAACAGGCCTTCATGTGCAGTGTCTCTCACACCGCCAACCGTTTCACAAGTTCGGTTTATGTGTCCAGTAACTGCAATACAACATGAAAGTACATTACAGTTAACTCAGTCATTGTCAGATATGAAAAGTAGTATCCCTCGTGTCACTTCTTCCTCCGTATTGTTGACATCTTCTTTCTTAAAACAACTGCCAGTTACTACTTCCAAGCCATTGTACTCTCAATCTGTTCTTTCTAGACAAGCTTTAACTGCTACTACATCATTATTGTCTTGTCCTAGCCGTCTTTCTGTTACATCTAGTCTAAATTCAAATGTGTCATTAGAGAGTTGGGTGTCATGTGCTGTACCCGCTAACCCAGCTACAACAGCATCCACAACCACTACAGCTCAACTATTTTCTGGCACTTTGGTCAATCAGCAATCACTGAGAACATTAGGAAATGTCTATGTCATGAGTAGCAGTGATGGGCAACCAGGGAGAGCAATTCTTTTGCCACATCATGGTACATCAACAACTCCATCTGCTTTCTCTCTCATTCCCCTATCTGCAGCCAACATTGTACCATCTCAACCACTTCCCTCATCTCATACGCCACTTTCAGGAGTCAATTTGTCATCACTTAGTCATTCTGACTTGACTACATCCACAGTTTCTAAGTCTGTACAGGCTATTTCTGCATGCTGTGCTGGTGCTCCTTTAGTGAACAATTTTCAGTCTGTTACAACTCGTAGTATTAGCAAAGAACAAGTTGTGTTGCCACCTGCTAGTGGACAGACAGGTACTTGTCAGGCAGGAGCAGCTGATTTTACTGAAACAGGCAGTCCTGACAGTGAAGTAACCCAAGCTGCAAAAGAACTTGTAAGGCTTCAGACTGGCAGTGGATCTTCAAGTGACAGCACGACTGCATTACTGCTTCGTAACCCATCTCTGTTAGAAGCAACAACAACATTGCTGTCCCTTCAGACTAGTGCTGTAGCACCTGCCAGCAGAGTAGTCAGCGATCATGATAAAAGCAAGAACCAAGAACATGCAGAAATGTGCCACGATGATGAAGAAACAATACCTTTGCAAATGGAGCGAAAAGAGGCAACTGAGCAACAACAGCATGCTGCACTTCACATAGGAGAGTGTGGTGCTGCACAAGAGCTTAAACAGGACATGCTGAAAACTAGTAACAATAGTCACATGTCTGCACAGGAAGTGTTGAGGTTTGGGGAAACAAGTTCTTTGGAAGTAAGAGAGGATAACAGCAGTACAGGCAAAGGGGAGGATGAGTTGGTAGTTCAGTCATTCAGTGAGGCATCTACTGTGATCAGTCCGTCAGTGGTGTCTGCCAGTTCAGGCCGTGTGATAGCAAGTTTGCCTGACCAGCTCTTTTGCAAAGGTGAAGGAAATCTAAAGAACATGACTCCTACACTTACAACTGCAACAGCCACATCAATTGTCCCATTTGTTCTCACGACAACTACCAGTGCTGGTATTCATACCGCACACTCCTTGTACTCAACATCATCAAGCTTGGGTTCCCTTTGTTCTCAAGAATCTACTGAAGGTAGTAGTCAACAAACTGGTTCCTGTTCACCTCATTTGTTGAGCTGTCATACTTTACAACCAGCTGCTCAAACTCCAAACCAATCAGCTTGCCTAACTACGCTAGGTTCAGCAGTACAGCATAAAAAAGTAGGGCACAGCTTGGCAGTAGTGACACCTCATCTAACGTCTGATTTATTTGCTAAACAACAAGGTTTTACCACTCCATCTAGTAGTCCTACATTAAGGCAGCTTTCAAGTACAAGGCAAGATACAAGCTTGCGACCTTTCCCAGTGGTCTCAACATTACTGCCATGTAGTGGTACAATAATTTCTACACAATCACCACTGACACAACCTAGTTGGTCTATGCCACAGGGTGTTTTAGTTTCTTCATGTACATCACATAGTCACACTGGAGCCATTCACTTAAGAATTCAAGGCAGCACAGTAACTGCACAACAGTCAGTTGCAACATCTCTTTCAGGCAGTGGAACCTCTTCACAAGCTGTTGTAACTACTGGAAATACCCAACAAAACAGAGTTCAGCCTATTTCATTACGGCCATCCTCTTTATCAGCTCATGTTACTCCAGTTGCTTCTCAGCCTGCATTTTCAGATGTTCATAGTATGTTGGATGTGTTTAGGGACATGACAACAGACTCACAGTTGCAAGATGAGTCTGACGCAGATCAGTTGAAATCAATTATTGATGAATTGGGTGTCAACTTAGATGACCCTGAGTCATTCCTGTCAAGTGACCATCTTTCATTTGAAGCATCTTTAGACCCTGATATTTTATCAGATGTTTTTGCTGCTATATCAGCTGCTGATACAACAGTGTCTCACTCGTCATCCTCTCTTTTTGCATCAGTTTCATCTCTAACAAATGAACTAACCGTTACAAGGAACCTACCAGTGTCTTCATTTGACCAACCATATACACACAGTCATCAAACTCACAGAGACAGCAACCAAGGAGGAAACAAAGGTAGAGGGAAGAGACCTAGTCATCTGGAGAGGTCAGTGTCATACTCATATCCAACAACCAGACCAGCAAACATCATCACAACGAGACGAAGCTCAGCAGCAGCTTCACTGACAGATCACTCAGATGGAGATGATAGCTCAGGACTACGACACAGCAAACGAAAACGCAAGCTGACCGCAGTTATGACAGATGATCCATACCCTGCTCCAAGAACCGAAACAATTACTGTACCATCATGGATTAAGGCTGCTCTTGCGTAAGTGGTGGTTCATAGATCATTAACGTTTAGTGCTGTGTTGTTCTTTTCTTGTATTATATTATATATGATGTCTTGTTTAGTTTGATGTATCGTGTATGTCGTGTGCGAGGTTCTAATCGGCCTAAAAGTGAAGCAAGTGCTTCATCTTGGTTTCTTGATCCCAGTATGTGGACAAAATCTTTGGTATGTACTAGGGATCCATAACATTGTATTGCTAGTTGATTTGAATGAGGTTCCTGATTATTGTGATAAAGTAAAACATCCAATGGACTTTACAACAATAAAAAAGAAGTTAGAGGTAAGTACGCATTCTTGCACTGTTTTTTTGCAATCTGAGTGATGGTTTTAAATAAGTGAGTCATTCAACAGACATAGAAATGTGTGTTTCACTGGCGTGTTAGGAGCACATTATGCACATTCTATTGGGAAAAATAACTGAACTGTGTTTTACTTCACAGTTCAGGGCTTCAAATAGTTTTTGCCTGTCCGCCGGCCCAGACAGGTTAATTTGTGCAGGGAACAGTAGCAATTTATGATTACTGCATGTTACAAATAGGCTTACAGAACTGTCACACCAAACTGCTTTCATGCTTTGAGTTAACCAGTTACCTCATATCTTGCTTACTTTTAGTAGCATTCGGAATTTCCCAGTTTCTATAGGACACTCCACACAAAATCAAACTATCATGGTAGATAGTTGTAAAAAGATTGGTATCTGTCTAGACGTGAGAGTGGGCTTCTTTGAAATGTTGGACTTGATAAAACTGATATTTACATAACTTGAGTCAGTGATCACAGCGCTTGCATATCCCACACTATTGCTTAAGTCAAAATTCCCAGCAGGAAATGTTCTGTCTGATTGTGATGTGTGAGATCATGTATGACAGGCTGGCCTCTATAGTCATTACTCACAATGGAATGCTGACATGCAACTTGTACAGCAGAACTGTTACACATACAACCCTCCTGGACACATCGTCAGAATAGTTAGTACTGACAGCCATGCGTTGTTGTTTGTATCCGTTATGGTGATTATTGATTTTAGGATTGTGATGAGGTTTTTCGCTTCTACAATGCAGCATATGAAAAGTTGGTTGAAAGGTGGCAGAGAGTGAGTTTTACTTGCATTTTTGTACTTAACTAAGCCATACCACTTTAATTTAATGTGGGCAGAGCATTTGTCAGATGTATAAATTTGTTAGTCGCATGATCGCTAATTATCATGGAAATATGTGATAACACAACTGATTACTGTAGTTATCTGTTTGTACATTCATACTGTTGGACTGAGGCAAATCTCAAGGAAGGTGACCTCCTTATTCTTAGCAGTTTACTATAATTATTGTTCTAGCAGTCACCTGAAGGATCTAGTTTGGCTTTTTTTACAAATCTGGAACACCTTTTGTGGCACACACTCTGGCAAGACCTAGTATGACACGAATTTATGTATACCGTCGATTTAGTTCCAAACCATTCTAGAAGACACTTGCATCATTCAGCTGTGCAAACAAAATTAAATTGGTATGGCCATACTGTACATGTTGTACATGTTACTAGACACCAGAACTGATTGAGAAGACAACTACTTTACAGAGACCTGTTGAATGCTGAAAGACGAGTGTTTCTGAATGACTGGTGAATAAGGTCTACTCATGAAAATATCTTTACTCTGGATGTTAAATCACTCATGACTGTATAAATATAAAGCTCTCTTGTGGATGCAAGGATATTTCAAAGGACACCAGATGATCAGATGAAAGACACCAAACATATTGTAGTACCTGCTTTGGACAAAGTAAATAGTGCATTGTTGTACACCATTAAAGGTTTTGGCAATGAATTACTCAAAAGTTTCATATAATCTGTGTGATGAGCAGTATTAAATGTGTGCACACAGCTACCTTGTGTGTTCTCTTTGCAGCAGCATGCCTACAACGAATCATGAGTAAGTGGCTAGTCTCTATCAGTCTCTTCTGGTTCTTCAGGAGTCTCTCCAATGTATGGGAGAGGCTTTGTGGTTATCAGTCGATGTTCATTATCTGATGTGTAGCTTGTTCTGCTGTGTGATGTGAAATGTGGCTATGGATAATGAGGGACTTCATAATTCCAATTCATAGCAGAAACAAAAAAAAGAATTACTGTATACCTCCAAACTGGAAGATAGTCCTCTTCTTTCCTAAAACCAAATATTTGATTTGCTTATCATGTCAACCCTAGATGAGCAACTTACACGTGCAGGTGTTCTATTCAGAGCAGGAAGCTGGGTTCTTCTATTTCGTGAGTATCTGGAACTGATAAACAGTTGCTGCTGATGTTCCTTGCTTTCTGCTGCCTGTATACAAAGCTGCACTGAAAATAGCTCTTGCAGTTGGATCAGATTGATTAAATAGGTTTCTAACCCATTTTACTGTACTGTAAACAGGTTGCAGTGATGCAATCCTACCAAGCATCTTCTGAAAGATGAAACGTTTCGATTAGTATGTATCAAAGCAGAAAATTAAGAATTAAGAACTTTGCCATTGACCTACTTCATTTTCTTGTGCTATTCTATCCAATTCTCTCTGTCGTTTACAACTGTTTGTGCTGCAAAATCAGAACCGAGCTAATTGTTGCGTCGCACTTTTTCAGTATTACTATCAGTGCGTTCTGTTTTGCAGTATGGGCACTATATAGTGCTTGCGTGTCAAGCCATATGTGCACACACAACATGCCACTAAAATTTTAGTACTCACTGTACCTTTTGTGGTAGTAATCGTTATGATGGTCTATTCTTCCTTTCCTCTTCATGATATGAGTCATGTGTTCCAATAGTTTTCTATTGTCTTTCTCAATTTGAGCGAATCGTGTTTCGTCTAGCTAAAAAGGCGTTGCTTTGTGGGCGTGGTTGTGAGTATACTAAAATGTAACTTGTACAGTACCTGTCGTTTTCTCGCTTTGGAGCGAACATGAGGATGGAGCGATGGCTGCGTAGTGTCTACCGTCGGCCTTGCAGCTCTCACCTTTCCGAACAAAAGTCCAACGATTTCTCCGGATCCTGCATGTTTAGACAGCTAGCGTAGGCTTGCCTCACCCTTTGCCGATGCATGGTATACGTTGTAGCATCCCACTTTTCTTGAAGGTAGCGGCTATTAACTGGTTCTGTTGACTGTGCTGCTCTAAACATACCTAGTTAAACGTATCAGTGGACACTCACACGGCTAGAGATGACTGTTGTTATGGCAACTCTAACTCCCGGATTGTGCAAAAATTGTTTAATTTAATTATTCAAAAATGATTACGTATAACATTCTAGGTATATGGTGATCGAGTGGGGTTGGGTTCACTGGAATGTCAAGCCAGTTTGGCATTCTTGTAGTTTGGTTTTGTTGTAAGTTTACTTGTTTTACTTTCTACGTTCCTTGAGCAGTGCGGCACAGCCTAGTGGAAGACAAAATGTGCATAATATGAGCAGGTCTAGCAACCATACTTTACACGTGGAAAAATAGACTGCTTGATATTTCTAGCAGAAAGTCATTTTTCTGGCTTTTAACCAGACTTCTGTTCACTAATTAATACTAACAAAGGCTATTCTAGACAATGCATAATAAATCTCTAAGTGTAAAATTTCTCTAGAGACTCTGAAGAAATTCATTTTTGAATCTGCGCACCTTGGGATTGCAGCCTGTATCCACGTGAGCTGTCCGAATCGCTCATCTAGTGGACTGCTTGTCTTGATGCTTGTACATGTAATCACCTACGTAATTTTTGTTGTCTACTTTTCACCCTAGTTGTTCTAGTGCTTAATTATTAGTTCCTGTTTAGCACTCCATCATTTCAAATTCTATATCCGCCCCGGGCGATTTTTTTTTTGGGCTGAGTGAGGGTGAGCGTGGGTGTGGGCAGGTAGGCGTTCCGCGCGACAACTAAACCCACCAAGACGACGTTTAGAACGCATCGCTTACAGTTACAACAGTTTCTTACAGATACACACACAATTCGGCACCGAGTGATGGCTGCATTGAGACGGGACCACACGACGGCGATCGCTGTAAATTTACTAAAATGAGCCTCGACCAAGATTAGTGATGACCACAGACATTATCAACACTACGGTGTAGCGAATTGAAAGTTTTTCAAGAGGGCTCACAGTTTTGAACGTCGTCTAACTACGGCTGCTTTCTCTACAGATCGAATTCAAGTAAATTGGACGGCAGGTAATGTCATCCATAATAAAAATAATCATTTTATTTTTTAAAATCATTTTCGGTCAGTTTTAGTATTACTTAGCTAAATTCAACTGTACATCGACATGCAGTGTATACATGCATGCATCGAATTGTTTACTCAAAGTGGCAAATCTAATTTTGTGTGAAATTACAAATACATACGTACATACATACATACATATACATACATGCATGCATACACACGTATCTGTATATTTGTATATATATTTTAATAGTATGTATGTTATATAATATATTATACAGCATATATACAGTATATACAGTATATTATACAGTATATTACACAGTATGTATACAGTATATTATGCAGTATATTATCCAGTATATTATATAGTATATAATACAGTATACATACAGTATATTATACAGTATATATACAGTATGTTATACAGTATATATACAGTATAATATACTGTATATATACTGTATTATATACTATATAATATACTGGATAATATACTGCATAATATACTGTATACATACTGTGTAATATACTGTATAATATACTGTATATACTGTATATATGCTGTATAATATACTATATAAGATACTGCATATGTACTGTATAATATGCTGTATAATATACTGTATATATACTTTATATATACTGTATAATATACTGTATATGTACTGTATAATATACTGTATAATATACTGTGTATATGCTGTATAATATACTGTATTATAATAAAGTAATTATAATGAACAGTGCGTGAGGAAGTTAATTTTCACAGAATGACATGCATGTTGTTTGCTACTCAAGCTATTAATCTAATTTAATAACAAATTTTATGGGTTTATGTGGTACGAAGAGATAGCACATCACATACTAGCTACGTATAAGCGTAGCTAGTACTAGTGTATTCATATATTTTTTACAGACACCTGACGAGTAGGTTGGTATATTAGCATCTGTCTTGATTGATGTTAAATGTACACACAAAGGAATGTTATCTCTTCAAACCTCAGGTCCTGCATGAATACTGTAATGGTACATTGAAGATAGACTTTCACAAATATTTGGCGTATTCGTTGAATCGACATAAGCAGCTTCAGACTCCCATCAAACGGTTTCATATATTATATTTCAGACTATGACACAAATTTAATGCCATAGTTACCTTTTGACTAATTCTGTATTCCAATTTATTCCAGCACTAAATTCAGGTCTTCTTTAATTAATTAAGTTGGTGATGTTGACAAATTTATGTAGAGTAATTAAACCGCTTGCAATGGTGACTATCGTCATAGTCCCGGACCAATAGGTTAGACAGTGTTTCACATGGGACACTCCGATTCCTCCGCTCGTGAAGTATATAGTCAAAACAAACCTACTTCTCGAAAACAACAAAGATTAGCAGATTCTTTCCGAAAGAGCTGTGAATCCCTGTGTAGGGGACGTGCACCACCTTTTCTCTTAGCCAGAAACTGAGTACAGTCTATGACAATGGAGAACACATGTTCATTCCCATAGAACCAGAAATAAATTAATACAACAGGACTCATTTGGCTAAAATCGCCATGCAAAAATATATACAGTATATTATACAGTATATTATACAGCATATATACAGTATGTTATACAGTATATATACAGTATATTATACAACATATTATCCAGTATATATACAGTTTATTATACAGTATATTACACAGCATATATACAGTATATTATACAGTATATTATACAGTATATTATACAGTATATTATACAGTATATTATACAGCATATTATTCAGTTTATATACATTATATTATACATTATATTATACAGCATATTATACAGTATATATCTATAGTATATTATACAGCATACATACAGTATATTATACAGTATATTATACAGTATATTATACAGTATATAATGATATTATACAGTATATATACAGCATATTATACAGTATATATACAGTATATTATACAGCATATAATGATATTATACAGTATATATATATATATATATATATATATATATATATATACACACAGTATTTTATACAGTATATTATACAGCATATATACAGTATATACACAGTATATTATACAGTATATTATACAGTATGTTATGCAGTATATTATACAGTATATTATATAACATACATACTATTAAAATATATATACAAATATACAGATACGTGTGTATGCATGCATGTATGTATATGTATGTATGTATGTGTAATTTCACACAAAATTAGATTTGCCACTTTGAGTAAACAATTCGATGCATGCATGTATACACTGCATGTCGATGTACAGTTGAATTTAGCTAAGTAATACTAAAACTGACCGAAAATGATTTTAAAAAATAAAATGATTATTTTTATTATGGATGACATTACCTGCTGTCCAATTTACTCGAATTCGATCTGTAGAGAAAGCAGCTGTAGTTAGACGACGTTCAAAACTGTGAGCCCTCTTGAAAAACTTTCAATTCGCTACACCGTAGTGTTGATAATGTCTGTGGTCATCACTAATCTTGGTCGAGGCTCATTTTAGTAAATTTACAGCGATCGCCGTCGTGTGGTCCCGATATGGGGTCCCGTCTCAATGCAGCCATCACTCGGTGCCGAATTGTGTGTGTATCTGTAAGAAACTGTTGTAACTGTAAGCGATGCGTTCTAAACGTCGTCTTGGTGGGTTTAGTTGTCGCGCGGAACGCCTACCTGCCCACACCCACGCTCACCCTAACTCAGCCCAAAAAAATCGCCCGCCCCGGCGCCCCGGTTAGGGTAACGTTCTGTACTTGCAAGAGACTTAAGTTGAAGCTGAACTCGATATAGTGGATTTGTGCTAAATGGGCGTGGCTAACTCTAGGTGCCACCATAGACAACGAGCAAGATCCTAGTGAATTCTTTGCGTATAGTGACTAAACGTGATCCAGTTAGTATTACAAGAACATATCTATCTACTGTAATTATCTAGACATGTACAGATGTCTTTCTTCAATGCTCAGTCGTTGCTTCTGCACTTGCAGTTGAGAGTCTCTGTTGTGGCAGCGTGATCACCACTGAATCATGGACACCTTGAAGCAGTAGCTCGCCATTGTATGTTACCATCTGACATAGTTCAACTGATTATTTACTATTGTGTAGTCAATGCTAGTGATGACTGATCTTACGCGCAGTCTTTTGGCAGTTCTCAGTGTTGCAGACAAGTTACCAATACAGCTAGCTGCTTCCTTTCGTAGAATGCCGTGTCTCACTTCATATTGGCCGCAACTATTTGTTTGTCCAAGGCGCATTATCTCTTTCACTAGCTGTAACGAAAGAGTCCAGAGTACAGACCAATTAATTAGGCTATTGTAGAAGGAAGCAGCCTGGATCTAAGCCTGAATCTGCCTGTTTGTAAGGGCAGTCCCGGACTCCGGTGTCACAGGATCTGTCGCCCTGATATTTAATCGCCGCAAGAAAATATCCCGTCGCTTGAAAGACTTGCCGGGCGCGATAGATTGTGTCGCTCCTAGAATTTTCTGTCGCGGTCTGTTCAGAGCACTAAATTTGAATATGTGTGCATGGCTCAAGAGCGCAAGCAGTTCTGAAGAGCGATGTAGTGCTTTACTTCATTACAAACGAGAAGAAACATATTGACTAGCAGGTCTAGTAACTGACGACAAACTATGATTATATCGCACCTACATGCGTTATTCTGTGACACCGGCCGCCTGTCTTTCTACTTTACCTAGATGTACCTAGCATGCACTGCTGTACACACGCCATTAATATTTGCTTGACATTTCTCCTACCTTGTCAGTACTTGCACCTCCTCTTTTCCATTCTGATGGTGTTAATTTCCCTGCCCTACACTCAACGTTTTCAAGATTACGAGGCACTTCTCTGATTTGTGCAAGATCTGTTGTTTCTACTACCGCTTTAGATAGGCTCTCCTGTACACTCGCTATTTTCCTAATAAACGGTGACTGTGTAACTAGTGATCCTGCTGCTTTACGAGCTTCTTCTGCGGGCTTAACGCCTATTTTTGTTGCTCCTCTCGTGATCGGTTTGTCCTGCTCTTCAAAGTTTTTAGACAGCGCTGATTGTCGTCGTATCCAACTGTCCGCAGGTTTGATTTTTCGTCTCCTAACAGGAGATGTCTTCATTTCATTGTCAGACTCTGGAGCCTCAATATCTATCGCATCAATGTCAGTTGCCTCAACTATCGTTTGTTCCTCGCTAACGTCGGCAACTGCAGGTTCACAATTGCCTCCTTCAGTCACATCACCTTGATTTGTTTTTGCCTTGTCCTCGTTTACGTTGGAAACTGCGGGTTCACATTGGTCTGCTTCTTCCATTCCCACATCATTTTGATTTGCCTTTTCTACTAGACTTCCCTCCTCCAACTGATGCCCCTCCTCCAACTGATGCTGTTCAGAAGTCAATGGCGTCTCGTTTGGGCCAAACCGCTGCATGGTCTCTCTAGCCAGTTGTTGTGGGTCTACATGTGGTTCTTCCTCCTCTGGAATATCTGGTTCCGCTTCCAAATCGTCCACTAGATCTTCCGTGTCTTCCCCTTCCCCTTGTTGCTGTCTGTTTAGTTCGTCAGCACTCACTTGTGCAAACTGTACAACCCCGTCTGCATCGCGGTACTTGATGAATCCAATAGCTCCCGTGTTTTCCGTTGACGCACGTATTACTTTGTCTTCTTTCTTTGGCTGTTCCTTTGATTTTCGTCTTCCAAATTTTGGAAAGCGTTTTTTGGTGCTTTCAGGTTTCCTAGCGGATGATCTCTTTCTTGGTCTGGTATCGATTTTGAACGTTTCGGCTCCAGGCGACTGCGTTCGCATGAAAACGTCAGTGTCCTTGAGAACATCCACGTCTGATTCGGTCTCTCTAGACGTTGCAGAAACAACAGAGTCTCTCGTTGCAATATACGACACGGAGAGAGATTTCGTTGTTCTTGTTCTCGTATTCCCTTCTGCTGACGTGGTGTCAATTTTCTCAGCTACCGATGGTTTTGTCTCGTTTGTCGTTTGCGACCTCGTTTCTTTCCGAGTCTGTAGCGCCTCACCCGTGCTAAGCGCATGCAACGACCGTGTGCCTACCTTTTCGTCATTGGTCGTTTCGATCGGGTCTACTGTTGATTCCCTTGTTGAAGCTACTACAAAAACGCCTGAATCTCTGCCCAATTCGTTTAGAGACGTCTCAGACGGTGGACGATCGTGTTTCAAACCTCTGTGACTTTGCGGTGTTGAAGTTCCCATGCCTGTGAAATTCCAGTTGCTGCTGATCATATTCTTGGCCATTCTTGAGATATTCTCCATCCACCGTCTGCAGTCTTCGCTGGCTTCTGTATACAGATAGAAAACACGCGTAGCAGTCACTAATCCAAAACAGTTCTCACTCGGCACTCGTCTAGGGAAAGAGCAGTCGCACGCTTCTGCTCCTCGTCTCACGTCGTAACACTGAGATGTAACATTGACTACAAATTTGGGGTTTTCTTTACGAGAATGTTTCTCAGAGTCGTGGTACATCAACGTGCCATCTGTGTAGAGTGTCCAGTACCTGGGTAGCCAACGTCCAATGCCTTTGCGAGTCCTTTTCGTGATTCGGCCACGTTGAATAACAACAGGCTGCGTCTTCGGCAGATTGCCGTTGTGAGACATGTCCTCCACAACAGTGAAATACGACCTGTGACAAGTTCGTAAACAAAATCGTTTGCGAAATTAAACCACGCCCCTAGAGTGCTGAAAACGCCCACTGCACGTGCAGATGCGCCAAATTGGTGCGTGATTATGTGCACAAAATTTGGCTGGCTGAACTTCCATCTTGCGTAAATCACAACTCTGCTGTATGAAAGAAGTGTTGTGTAAACAGAATGTCTACATTAGCAAATAAATGATGGCCATGCGCCTGAGTACTTCAAGCACAATTGTCCTTACCGCTTCTTCCATTACATTCACATGCACGAAGTCAACGAATATATTGCTAGATTGTGGATGTTGCGCGTAGCTGCATGCTCTTACTGACTTTGGCTGCTGGTTTAGAACTACATGCTGTAAATGTACACGCACGCTCATACATATGCATACACAACATCCACCACATAGGGTAATGTTCATGATCAGTGGCAGCTAGTAGCTTTGAGAGTCAAACAGATGTAAGTGGATGCGTATGACAACCTATGAATTATTGCATGCACAGTAGCCTGTTGCCTCTAGCTAATCACTAGCAATCAGTTTGCATCCAAATGGTCATTCAGTCAAATAGCCACTAAATCAGACAAAATGATATACCATACTAGCCCACTGCAAACCATTGTCTGCAATTATTGTCCAGCAACGTCAAAACTACTTTGATGCAATAAGCTGATTATGACAATATGTCAACTTACAAAAGACTTTCAATGACTTGAAAAGCAACTTGGAATTCAGCTAAAGCAAATGCATGACATCGGCATGAGATCTTCCAGCATATGTGTCTGGCAACGGATAGAAGAAACAAGACTTGGATCAAGTCTTGTCAGAATGAGGACAAGTGAAGGAAGCAAGTCATCCCCTCCAACATCAGCAATCTCATTTCCTAAACGTAAATAAACAGAGTTGTCTACAGTTCATCACACATTGATGTCTGTTCAGCCACTAAACAGTTGAGATTTAATCACTCTGTCTCACCAATTATGTGGTAAGACTGATATTGCAGAAAGAAATACAGCAAAAAAAAAGAATTAACAAACCTTCTCTGTTGAGGCTTTTAAGTCTTGCAATTGATGATGTCACTTTTCTTAGTGCAGCAGTCAAGCACTGGAGTTTGTTGAAAGGTGTTGTCTCACACAACACAGAACTTAAGTGATCAGTAACACAGCCAAAACACTCCGTAAATGTTGGTATTTCGGTAACAACTCTGGTCCCTTGAAACTGGCTCATCAGTTGATTAACATAATGTAAGACAGGAGTGCTGCCAACAGTTGCAGCTATGGGCAATTTCTCAGTTTTTCTAACGCTTTCTTCTATGAAGCTGAAATTCAACAATGATTGCGAGGGCAGCAGCGCTGGAGATGCATCATATTTTACATCATCCTCTTGCTGTATTCTGTCTCTGTTGAAGATGATGAGCCATGGAGCAGCAGGCATACCAAGATCCAGCTCTGCAGGATTTTTCTCGCTCAATTTTTTCAGTTTCTCAAGAAATGTTTGATCACACATATAATGAAACTACAAACAGAATTCCTGTTAGGAAGTAGTGTAGTCTACGATCAGTACTTCACTAATGTACATAACAGTATGTGACGGTAACATGGTTTCCACACCTGCTGGTCATACCCATGCAAGTGCCTCGTGTTAAGACTGGTAGAAGTCAAACTGAGACTACAGCTGATAAACTTCAATACTTATTAATTAATATGGTGTCACCAACAAGTCATACAGCCGTGACCCCCAACCCTGAATATTTGAGGATCCATAGTTCAGATTAGGAGAATACCATACAACTAATGAGAAAAGATGCTCCCAATTGCAACATAATGAACGTTGCAAAAAGTCGTCTCATAAAGAACAACATCTGTGCATATTCACCTTATAGCATCGAAGTTCTAGATGGGAATAGAAAAACCAAATACAACATGCGCAGTAAAGCAGTCATCCCACTTTATTCAAGTTAATTAATTATGGCTCATAACAAGTTACTTGGATAACCAACTCATGACAATATGATAGAATCTGTTTCAACTTGTCTGTTGTTTTCTTACCTGATACATTTTCTCAATGTGTGATCCTAAATTGTCATAGCAATATCTCTCATATGCTATCCAGACTCTTTTTTTCCACAATTCAGCTTCATACTGTTCTCCTAACTCATGACAAATTAACTCAGACATCTGCAGCAACAACCAATGAGAACATCCCATGACAACAAATCAGTGTGTACATCTAACCATCTGAATGTGAGCAAGAACTTGCTTAGTGATTGGTTTGATTGAGTCTCGGTAAGGTTCCAACTGAACATCAGAATCATCATAGTCATCTATATCAATTCCAGTCACAGATGAAGTCAAAGATTTATAATTTTCAGCTCCTTGCTGACAGGAAACCCGCAACATGCTGACAACATCAGACAGCTCAGATTTCATTTTTTCACAAAAATTACGGTGAGTATCTCCAATATGACTATCTGAAACTTTCAGTTGCTATGCAATATACACATAATCACAACTGAACCTATAATTAAAACATACAAGGCATACATCAGCCATCCACCCTTTGATGTCCTGCCATTGTGTTTGCTTCCTTCCTCGACGTGCAACAACTAAAACAAATGCAACTGATCACTCAATAGCAAGCTAAGCTAGCAGAACAGGCAGGCTGACAACCATGCTGACAACCACATTCACATAAACATGTACAAACGCTTACAACCTTACACATACACACACACACACACACACACACACACACACACACACACACACACACACACACACACACACACACACACACACACACACACACACACACACACACACACACACACACACACACACACACACACACACACACACACACACACACACACACACACACACACACACACACACACACACACACACACACACACACACACACACACACACACACACACACACACACACACACACACACACACACACACACACACACACACACACACACACACACACACACACACACACACACACACACACACACACACACACACACACACACACACACACACACACACACACACACACACACACACACACACACACACACACACACACACACACACACACACACACACACACACACACACACACACACACACACACACACACACACACACACACACACACACACACACACACACACACACACACACACACACACACACACACACACACACACACACACACACACACACACACACACACACACACACACACACACACACACACACACACACACACACACACACACACACACACACACACACACACACACACACACACACACACACACACACACACACACACACACACACACACACACACACACACACACACACACACACACACACACACACACACACACACACACACACACACACACACACACACACACACACACACACACACACACACACACACACACACACACACACACACACACACACACACACACACACACACACACACACACACACACACACACACACACACACACACACACACACACACACACACACACACACACACACACACACACACACACACACACACACACACACACACACACACACACACACACACACACACACACACACACACACACACACACACACACACACACACACACACACACACACACACACACACACACACACACACACACACACACACACACACACACACACACACACACACACACACACACACACACACACACACACACACACACACACACACACACACACACACACACACACACACACACACACACACACACACACACACACACACACACAGGTACTGTATGCACACACCCATGCATAACTTCACCGTCAGTTGCATATTCTCCAAACACATCCTGAGAAACACCATGAGTTTGTTGCACCATGAGTTTGTTGGCCTGTTTGAAGTTGTTTCAATGTTTCAATTAAAGACTCCCTCACAATTGCAGCTGCCACCTATGTACATAATTGTAAATTAGCAAAACATTAATTAATTAAAGAACGAGCATTATCACCTTCTCTTCAAACTTGCCCTGCTGACGTGTAAACACAACATGTTTCTGTCGTTGAGCAACCATGTAGGCTATCAGCTTACTGGGAACATGTCCCTGCTACATTCAATATAAACAAATCAACAAACCCATGATATGAATTAAGTTGTGAGCTATCCACAACCTCTCCATGAGTCTCTTTAACAGCATTCTGACAACTATGCAATGCTTGATATACATGTTCACGAGCTGTCATCAATGCTTCCAGATGCTGATGAGCTGAATTTCTGTCTTCTCTCATACTGAAAGCAATGACAGCAATGTTCACTGCAAGCATACTTTCTTGCACAATAAATATAAAAATATTTCTATCAACACACACACACACACACACACACACACACACACACACACACACACACACACACACACACACACACACACACACACACACACACACACACACACACACACACACACACACACACACACACACACACACACACACACACACACACACACACACACACACACACACACACACACACACACACACACACACACACACACACACACACACACACACACACACACACACACACACACACACACACACACACACACACACACACACACACACACACACACACACACACACACACACACACACACACACACACACACACACACACACACACACACACACACACACACACACACACACACACACACACACACACACACACACACACACACACACACACACACACACACACACACACACACACACACACACACACACACACACACACACACACACACACACACACACACACACACACACACACACACACACACACACACACACACACACACACACACACACACACACACACACACACACACACACACACACACACACACACACACACACACACACACACACACACACACACACACACACACACACACACACACACACACACACACACACACACACACACACACACACACACACACACACACACACACACACACACACACACACACACACACACACACACACACACACACACACACACACACACACACACACACACACACACACACACACACACACACACACACACACACACACACACACACACACACACACACACACACACACACACACACACACACACACACACACACACACACACACACACACACACACACACACACACACACACACACACACACACACACACACACACACACACACACACACACACACACACACACACACACACACACACACACACACACACACACACACACACACACACACACACACACACACACACACACACACACACACACACACACACACACACACACACACACACACACACACACACACACACACACACACACACACACACACACACACACACACACACACACACACACACACACACACACACACACACACACACACACACACACACACACACACACACACACACACACACACACACACACACACACACACACACACACACACACACACACACACACACACACACACACACACACACACACACACACACACACACACACACACACACACACACACACACACACACACACACACACACACACACACACACACACACACACACACACACACACACACACACACACACACACACACACACACACACACACACACACACACACACACACACACACACACACACACACACACACACACACACACACACACACACACACACACACACACACACACACACACACACACACACACACACACACACACACACACACACACACACACACACACACACACACACACACACACACACACACACACACACACACACACACACACACACACACACACACACACACACACACACACACACACACACACACACACACACACACACACACACACACACACACACACACACACACACACACACACACACACACACACACACACACACACACACACACACACACACACACACACACACACACACACACACACACACACACACACACACACACACACACACACACACACACACACACACACACACACACACACACACACACACACACACACACACACACACACACACACACACACACACACACACACACACACACACACACACACACACACACACACACACACACACACACACACACACACACACACACACACACACACACACACACACACACACACACACACACACACACACACACACACACACACACCTGCTAATCAAAATGTCATCAGCCGGTTTGCATAGCTTTTGCTCATGAACAACTGCTGCTCTTGCAGCAACCTATCCAACATAAACACAAACAACTGGCTGATCAATTTAATGCAAAAGGTCAAACATAATCCAGCAACAGCTAACATCTGATTTAGCTCTCTGACACTCTTTATCGATGTCATCGTATAGAGATTTCAGCAAGTCTTTAGACAATGTATTGGACTTCAACAACTCTTTGCACTCTGGGACAATGTTTGAAATAGCGTGAGACAACTGCTCTTTGCTCTCTTTATATACTGTTGAAATGTCTTCTATGTTCTGATCAATCTGTTTCAAAGACTGCAAGTGATCCTCAATAGCCATCTTGATAAATGGAGCATCTTGAACTTGAAAGCTGACAGCAGGAAGAAGATATGAGTTTAACAGCTGCAGCACATGTTCTTGACGCTAAAAATTAAAGAATTAATGGACATGCACATAATGACACAACGCCCTACACTACATGTGTGTCTTCGAAAGACGATATAGTTCTTGATATACAAGACTAAGGTATGTCAGCAGAGCTAATGAACTGTGTTTAGCAGACCTGCTATTCTATAAATGAAAGAAGTTCTCTTTAGATTAATCCAGTATTAAAGAGATGCCTGCAATTAAGCCCATTCTCTTATGATAATCTTTATACCACACCAATAGGAAAGATATATGCAAGAAGAAAATGCACTCAAATCCTAGCTAAACGTCCAGACAAACAATAGGACCAATCAGCTTCCTCCTTCTGACGAGTCAATTGACAGTGCAACAAGTGCACTACCATGCACAAACAGAATGGGTTACACATGTGATGCAAAACACAATTCGTGTAACACGTCAGTTACTTTTCTCTGCAGTTCCCTAGAGTTTCACCAAATGATGAAGTTAAGCCATCTAGAGTGAAACTACTGCAGTCCTGACTGTAGAGTAGTGTTACACTGTAAATGGTGTGTCATGAAATCAATTTCAAACTACTACAACGTGTCTTCTTCTGTCTATCTGTTCATGCAGCAAAGGAAGACTTGTACTCACATGATCATCATCTTGACTATCATATTTGTCCGTCAATTGTCTGGCAGCAGCAAACATCTCATCTACCTCCTCCTCACTGTCACAGCACTTTGTACAACCAATCTCGAAAGCATCAATCGTCCTCGACGCAAATGGCTGTAGGCTATCAATTGTACCTCCTCTCCTCTTCATACTCGCCTGCACAGTGTATGTCCAAGATACTTCTCTTCGGTCGCAATCAACACAGATAGTCTCCAACACCAATACCTGCACACACACAAAACAAAAAATAAAAAATGGACAACTGTTTACTCTGTCAGTATTCCAATGATAGCTCTCCTGTCCCTAGGAACAGGCCTCCCAGCCCTAGACAAAGTCTAATGGGTGTGCTGACTAACCTCCTGGAGCATAGCCTGATGGCATAACACATTGGGTGTGAGTACTACATCACACACACACACACACACACACACACACACACACACACACACACACACACACACACACACACACACACACACACACACACACACACACACACACACACACACACACACACACACACACACACACACACACACACACACACACACACACACACACACACACACACACACACACACACACACACACACACACACACACACACACACACACACACACACACACACACACACACACACACACACACACACACACACACACACACACACACACACACACACACACACACACACACACACACACACACACACACACACACACACACACACACACACACACACACACACACACACACACACACAACACACACACACACACAACACACACACACACACACACACACACACACACACACACACACACACACACACACACACACACACACACACACACACACACACACACACACACACACACACACACACACACACACACACACACACACACACACACACACACACACACACACACACACACACACACACACACACACACACACACACCGCTTGCGCCATGAATTATAAGTTTACGATCAGTCTACTTAGTATGTTACCTTGAACCAGACGGCCATATCTATCTCGCTTAGATTGCAAAAATGCGAGCTCAAACACGGCAAACAGCCATTCACCAGTTTCACTTCCATCCACCGCCGTTGGCCCTTACTTCGAAATACAACAAGCATGCCTGCTCGCTAGAGGTAAAGTCCCTTGAGAAACCCGGATAATCAGATATATTAACTGTGCTGTAGGGCCGTAGAGTTGAGTCTTTTTACAAATTTAATTAACTAACTTGCAATTTTGCTGCAACTCTACAACAAACAATTTTCAATTTTACTTGAATACGGGCATTTACAAGCATTTTCATTTAAATTTTATCTTTCGACTTCTGCGCATGGGTGTTGTAGACCACCCACCACGTTTAGCCTACCTTGGTATCCCGTATATTAAACAACACACATGAACCCTAGCGTTTCAGCTCCTCCAACTCCAGCAGGACTCGAAGCTATTCATTCGTCATGTCGGAAGCTTTACGCAGACCAGCCAAATCCACTCCAAGTGACAGCTTTGCTCAAGTACTGGTAAGTGCGTGTAACGCGATGGCTGCGATGCTTGCTCTAGAACTGTGGCTTTTTTCGCACTTCCATTCTTCTTCTGTCTTCCTTTCGCTCACTGTTCAGCATGCTTGTGATAAACCGTAGTGTTGTTTGAGGCGTTTCTCTACCGCATCTGTTTTCACATCCTGCTCATGTCATCTTGTGGGCGGAAGAGCTACTAACTGTATGTCTCCGTAATGCCTGGTGGCTTTTGTCGTAACATCTTTTATCGTTTGTCTTGGTTGGGCTTGCACCTGCACAATTTCTGCCTCTTGCTTCGGTGGGAGGAGCTAATTTGTTAGGACAGGTGGCTGCAAGCTGCTTGCAAGGTTTGCTAACGACTATACGTATTGACGAGTTTTATGATGTGCACGGCAATTATTATTCAGCTTTATTGTTATGTACAATCAACAGAGTCGGTTGCATAATTGATTAAGTGATTAATTAACATCATTTCTGCTACACTGAATACAATAAGTAGTGGTTGGATATAGCCAAACCTAACACATTCGAGGAAGATCCACTTCAATGCTGCAGGTTTGTTTACAGTGGGTAATTAAAACTTTATCACTGTCACTTGCTGACATTCATGACTTTAATTAATTAATTGTATTGTAACTTGACTACTGTCTGTTTGTGACAAAGTCTACTATTGTATGTTAGGTTGCAAGGTCCTGATCCTCTGGATTACATCAGCATGTATGCAAATCCTGGAGATGTCAGTCAAGGCATACCAGCTCACTGGCATTACATTAGTTTTGGATTGTCAGATCTGCATGGTGATGGAAGAGTTCACGAGTATGAAACTATCAATAGAATATTTATATTTGACTAGATACAGTAACAGTAAAGACTTGTTCTGTTACAGCATATCAGGACCTGATGGCCCCAGTGGGTTTGGCTTTGAATTGACATTTCGTTTGAAACGTGAAGAGAGCGATACATCACCTCCAACATGGCCTGCTGAGTTAATGCAAGGTCTTGCAAGATATGTATTTCAGACATTCAATATATTGTGCCCTGGTGACCATGCATCATGGCACGTACCGTTGGATAATGGAGAGTCAAGGTTACAGCACATGTTAATGACCGATGACCCACAAATGCCTCCTGTGGTGTCTCAGTGTGGAAGGACCCAGTTTGTACAGGTTGGTGTGGTGTGGTGTGGTGGGTGGGTGGGTGGGTGGGTGGGTGGGTGGGTGTGGATGCCTCCATCATGGGAACAGTGTTTCATTTTGTGAACACTGGCTAAAACTGACTAGAGTTTTGAAGTCACTTGATCTTGAGTACAGGGTGTCGAATGGCATGACTCAGTTCGTGCCAAGGCACTTTCCTCTGCAGAGGCTTTGCAACCCTCTCAGGGCGAGACATCAAATGATGCACTTAGAGCAAGTCAAGTCAGAAAGAGTCAAGTTGTGTTTGTCTGTGTGTGCGTGCATGTGTGCGTGCATGCGCATGTGCATGCTTTTCTACTGCTGTTTGGCTATGCATTGTTGCATGTCACTTAAACTAGCTACTAGCCTAGTAAAGACATATTGACTGATGCTTTGTGTGGGGTTGTGTGAGAGGATTTGAGGCAAGTGCTGTGGTAACAGTTTTCTTGATTTTGTTTCAGATTGTTGGTATTTGCTTAGAAGAGCTAAGAGCAGCCCAGCAATGGAATGGACCAGGAATTCTTGATCTTTTGAAGAAGCATACTGTGTAAGTCAATTAAGCACCTAAGAGCACCCAGAATATGCTTTCTCATTTCTTACGTATCTTTTGTGTTGCATTGCTTATTGAAATAGACATTCTTGTTGTGTAGATCTGGAGGGCCATGGTTGGTGACAGACATGAGAAGAGGAGAGTCAATATTTGAACTTGATCCATCGTTTCAAGTATTGTTGTGCATTAGGGGTAATGTTTGTGTGATTCGACCGTTTATATATTTTTACTAGCAAGCTGTTGATGATGGTCTGCAGCAAGATGGTTCAGATTTAACTGGTGTGAGTGGTTTTTGCTCTTGGGAAGATGTGGATGGTGTCATTGGAATGGAGAATCCAACTGTTGATCCACAGTTTACTTTGCTGACTCAAGTCACTCCATCAGGACTTCCAGCAATTCCTGAAGTAAGACAACATCCAGTGCACTTCTTGACTGCATATTGGTAGTGGTCACCCTTTCAGCCATATATACTTGCTAGATTTTTAGTGTGCTGTGTTATTGTTGCATTAGATTGAGGTAGCTGTCAACTTTTAATTAATTTAGATTTGTAGATAGTTACTTTGATCTAACAGCCCTGCAGGAAATTTAACATTCATGTCTGGAGTAATATGTGCTAAAGAGCATGGCTAATTAACTAGAGTTAGGGTAAGCTTATTGATAAAGTACTTCTACTGCTTTCTACATAAATATTCATTGTCTGTGCTCACAGTTGATAAACAATCCATATTTAGATGTTTAGAAAATATATTACTAATTTAATCAACTATATACTTTTACTGAAGCTATTTGCAATTGTGCACTGGTGGAAGTACACTTTTACTACCAGTTTGTTAAACAGCATTGTCTTTCCAGAATTTGTAATGTGTCCATACAGTAGTTATTGGTGATACGTGAGGCTTTATCAAATTAATATCCTAAATTTACCGTTTAGTATTTATGCAATCGTATGAAACAGATTTTTCCACCATTGTATGAACACGCATTGTTGTGATTTGGTATGTCTTTAGTGTTTTGCTTATGCACTGTATAATAAGATAAGATATTGGCAGGGACTTTATTTTGATGGATTGGCGGATTTTTCAGTGAGCACCAATATAAAATCCGCCATTAATTTGGCCACCTGGATATATTGATGTCATCACCCACGTGGATCAGGCATCATATGGCGATGTGGCAGTACGTCACGCAGATGAGGCCACAAGATGGTAGGTAATCCCTGCTTGCTGTCTGTTGTGCCTATGAATGAGGCCGTGAGGCTATGGATGAAGCTGGACTGTCCCGTTCACGCGGGTCACGTCCTTTGCACTGACACAGCAGTTCTTCATCACTAGGCAGTAGTTGGAGACCAATAAGTTAGGGAAATGTGAGCCACGAACACAGCTGTCAATCAGAAACTCCTCCATGACCACTTATGGTAAGACATATCAGTTATCAAACAACGATGTCCGACCGCCAAAATGTAATCCGGCAATACGCTTTGTCCATCAATTTCTTAGCAAACCGCCAATATAAATTCCTGCCAATGTTTCATCGTATACTGTATGTGATTTATATAGGCAAGTCTTCGTCGTGGTAGTCGATTCAGTCAAGACATTCATGACTCAACCAGCAATGGCACTGATCTTTCAACTCCTGACACAAACTATGAGGCAACAACAGAGTTGATAAGAACAAGAACACTTGACTATGTCCACTTGAAATTTACTATAGAAGCTGGTGCTCTATTGCCTCTTGTGTTCAAGTATGTGAGACGTGTGGACATGTAGCAGTTAAATTCATTGCTTAACTGTCAGATTGTTAACATCTTCCTGTGTGTGTGTGTGTGTGTGTGTGTGTGTGTGTGTGTGTGTGTGTGTGTGTGTGTGTGTGTGTGTGTGTGTGTGTGTGTGTGTGTGTGTTGCACACATGCATGCGCCTGTGTGTTATGTGGATGTTGTATGTGTGCTTGTCCTGTGATTGTTTGCTGTCCTTGCAGTTCCATTTCTGTCATAGCCACTCACCACTGACTGACTAATATTTATATCACAGAGGTCGGTTACGACATGGTCGTCACTTCACTTTCAAGAGTCCAGCCGATGATTTGGCCATAACGTTTGTGTGTGATGGAATTGCAGGATCATTTGCTGACCAGTCTCATCCCTATGCTGCACATGGTCCATGGTTACAGGTCTAGTAGCTGCTCAGCATCACCTGCTGCCACCCATTGACTCTTTTAGTTGACTATTTTCAGGTATTTATCTCAGAAGACTTTATGTCTGTGATAACAGAAGACATGAGCGATTTGAATAATCCAGAAGAGGTAAGGTGCCACAGACTGCTGATACTTTGGTAATGTTTGTGTGCCATACGGCTGTAGCACAATGCATGACATTGATTGTAAGTACATGAAACACATTCATTTACGTATAGGCGGAATTATTGCATGACAGGTCATCATCTGGTGTATAGCTTTACCTCTACCTTACCTGCAACCACAAAACAACTCTGCTAAATAACTCATGATCAAAACTGAGTCTGTGTACAGTAAACAGCAGATTGGATACAACTTTGTAGTGTACCAAACGAACGGTAAAATATAGTGTATGCTCTCATGAACAAGTCGTCAGACATCAAAATCAAGTTTATTTCACCACCAACTCATCTCAAAGTCATACTCAGTAACTACTCCATTTGAATTTCAGGTAGTGTGTCAAGACAATACATCCCACCATTGCCAGAAGATCGTAATGTGTTTACTTACTCCAAACAGAAAGCCAAAAATATGTTGTAGAAACCTATTATTCCAAAATAGTTATGGAAAAATTCCCGTAGTGTGAAGTAGGGGAATCTATGAACTTGAACCCATTCACATTGCTAGTACTTCTTGTGAGCAGGAATGCACATGTCAATCTAAGTTGTTGTTTCTTAAAATGAATCTTGTTGACAGTTGAAGCTACCAAGAGAATATTCATGGAAAGGTCAAAAACTGAGAATCACAATCATACCAGAAGAATGAAGACATTGATGACATCTCGACACTTCAGATGCAGATTGGAGAGAGAAAGCAGAAGTAAATGTACAATTTGTATAAAGACATTCTACGCTTTTAGTAGACCTTAGGTAACTGACAAAGTTGTTTGCATAGAATAGAGTAGCTATTAATGCTGGCTGTATCCAATCTAATACAAACGCTTTGTTAAGCTCATTCAACTGTCATGTGACAGCCTGAATATTAACAGTAATTAACAGCAATCATATCTGTGACCTGCCCATTAGCAAAAGCCCACGCAACAGCTAACACATGTGTAATCTGTTCAAAAAATCACAGCTGACTGTAAAGTATTGATGAATTAGTCACATGAATGGATTGGTTGATCCTTGACCCATTGCTTGCCCACTCTGCAACACAACAACCACAATGAGGAAAAAATGCCACAGACACACGATGATGGCATGTACAGTACTATTTGTCAACTCTGGTATAGGCATATCGTCTATTGCAACATGCAATGACCCAGCAAGAGGTCAAAGTGAATTCTGGGTTTGCAATACAACACAATCTCATACAAGTTGCACAGCTCCATTCAAGACATTTTGGCATCCTCTCAGTGCTGCACCATGACTCTCTAATCAAGCTACACAAATGAGGCTTATTAAGGCGCTGTTGTATTCAATGGCAGGGGGAGGGAGGGAGGGAGGGAGGGAGGGAGGGAGGGAGGGAGGGAGGGAGGGAGGGAGGGAGGGAGGGAGGGAGGGAGGGAGGGAGGGAGGGAGGGAGGGAGGGAGGGAGGGAGGGAGGGAGGGAGGGAGGGAGGGAGGGAGGGAGGGAGGGAGGGAGGGAGGGAGGGAGGGAGGGAGGGAGGGAGGGAGGGAGGGAGGGAGGGAGGGAGGGAGGGAGGGAGGGAGGGAGGGAGGGAGGGAGGGAGGGAGGGAGGGAGGGAGGGAGGGAGGGAGGGAGGGAGGGAGGGAGGGAGGGAGGGAGGGAGGGAAGCAATGGTGCATGCATCAAATCTGACGTCACTCTAGCAGTCACCTTACAAATAGGCAAGTCTGAGGTAGTCTATCTGTTATCACAGCCAAACCAAAAGACCAGATGCAGTTTCTAAAGTGATGGCTCCTTCAAACATGGCCTAAGCTACACATGAATCATGGGAACTAGCACAACAGCAAGTACTGCTCAACTACCTTCAGACCCCTGACAGCTGCAACTCATATAGACCTATCTATCAGAAATAGCTTAGGTGAGATTGATATAATTAATTATTCCCCCACTATGATCTATACATCTAGTACTATTCTTACCCCTGTCATGAACGGATTGCTCTGTCCTACTAGCCCTTGTTGTGCTTGTCCCCATCCACCGAACTGTTGCTGATCTTGTTGTGCAAACTGACCACCCATCTGTGGCTGTGCACCAAACATTTGTGGCTGCTGGCCCACAGACTGAACTCCAAATCCTTGCTGCCCGACCACATTCTGCTGTGAGGAGGTACCACCAAACTGTTGTGGCTGTCCAAACTCACCTTTTGCCTGTCCAAATCCACTCTGTGCAAACCCACTCTGTTGTCCAAATGCATTCTGTGACTGTCCAAATGCATTTTGTGACTGTCCAAATGCATTTTGTGAAGGTCCAAATCCACCTTGTGGCTGCCCAAATCCACCCTGTGGCTGTCCGAATCCACTCTGTGGCTGTCCGAATCCACTCTGCTGCTGTCCCAATCCACTCTGTGGCTGTCCAAATCCACTCTGTGGCTGTCCAAATCCACCCTGTGGCTGTCCAAATCCACCCTGTGGCTGTCCAAATCCACCCTGTGGCTGCCTGAATGCATTCTGTTGTTGTGGAAATCCTTGTGGTTGTTGCTGGAATCCTTGTGGTTGTTGTTGAAAACCAGCTTGCTGCTGAAAACCAGCTTGCTGCTGAAAACCAGCTTGCTGCTGAAAACCAGCTTGCTGCTGAAAACCAGCTTGCTGCTGCAACTGCTGACCAAACTGTTGTTGTGGGGCTTGTGCTCCCCATCCCATACCAGCTTGCTGTTGGCCTACCATTTGTGGCTGCCTTCCCCACTGGCCGCCGCCACCTACCATTTGAGCTTGTGGCACTGTCCCTTGCTGCATTGTACCTTGTTGCATTCCCATTTGTGGAACAGCAGGCTGTGCTAGCTGAGATTTGTTAGTAAATTGACTATGGCTTGCTGGCCCTCTAGTCATTCCTCCTATATTACCAATATCTCCAAACGGATTGGAGTTAGACTGAGACATCATTGGCTGCTGCTGTTGAGCCGACATGTTGGCACTTACAGCCATACCTGCAAAGGGATTACTAGAAGATTGATTTGATTGCATTTGACTGCCAAACCCACTATCTGATGTTGTAATACCAGTCTGTTGACTCCAGCTTGGTCCACTGGATGGAGTGGATTGACTCGTTGTTCCCCAGTTAATAGTACTGCTTCCACTTGTCGAACCTCCACTAGACCAATCAAGAACAGATGATGTGTTGCTGCTTCCCCAGTTGACTGTAGGGTTTGTAGTAGGAACTGAGCCAAGATTAGAGAAAGCTGAATATTTGTCTGATGTAGTTGACACTGACTGCACTGGGAGTTGATTCGCTGGCACTGGACAACACATAATGCACCAAGAGATGACTATTAGAATACGAAACAGTATTGAAGTAGTCACCTGTTGAAGCACTCTGAAACGCAGCAAATCCTCCTAAAGACAAAGGAAACATAGTTTTATTTTGCTCTTGAAATGTAAATTCATCCCACTGATGCAAACAACCACAAATTAACAACCTTATACGAACAAATTGCAGACACCTTTAAACTTTGCCATATCTTACGAGAGACTCCCGCAGTTTGCATGCCTTCCACATGCATTGAACTCCAAATCTCCATATTGGCAACACAAGTACAGTACCTACTTAGCTCTTGACAATTTCCAAACCAGATCTAGAAAAATTAGCCGTACTACGCCATAGTAAGTGTTCCAATCTCCTACAATAGTTCCTGAATACTCAAGACTCAAGAACTTGCTACTATTTGTAGGTGGTTGAATACGATAGCAAGTGTGCAAGCATGGTAACCTTGTGCTTCGATGCAAGAGGACAATGCATATGGCACACTTGTAAATGGTACATGTTCTGAAAATACAAAGCGATAGGCTGATCATCCCTACTACTTCCAACTACAGAAGCTCTAGATGGGTAGTCTGGCTAATAAGACTCAAATCAAACGTTTGAGTACTTCTTATATTATATGTTAACATAATACACAATTCTTTCAGCATTGTATCTCCAGCAAAATGCTGTAGACATTGACAAGTTTGACAGTATAAATATGTATGTTCACGTCAATTGTAACATGATTTACATAAAACCTTAAATCAAGTATTCTTAGAAATGCCAACCATGAACAGCAACAACATGTTCATACATGTCCAATTACAGAACACTTGAAATGGTAGATAGTGCTAACAAGCAGGCAAATTAGAATGTAAACAAGCAGACCAAGACAACAAATCAACCGATTAGTTTTCAGCACAAAAACAAACAAGTAAAGCATAAGCAATCTTTCTATCATATTCTGTAGCCACAGACAGGTGTACTACAGCAAGTTAGCATGAAGCATGTCTCCCCATATTAAATCAACAATGTCTCAAGCCATGACTTATGCCACAAAATTACCACCTATTATTAAGCCAGTTTGACTGACATTTACAGTACTCTAAACTACTTCTGTATAAATGTGACCTCATAAAATGCTTATGAGTATAGGCTAAATCTCATGACTATTGGCTCACTCACCAGACCCTGTGTTATTAGCTGTTGATCCAACAGGCTGTAGATGAGCATTTCCTGTAGTTGCACCAGGTGGAAACACTGATATGCCACCAAATGGTTGTGGTTGTGGTTGCACAGCTAAAATGATAAAAAGAACATAACAGAGCATATGACCATAAACGTGATGCTAACTCAAGTTGTACCTGGTGTAGAAAAGACTTCATTCAGATCCAGCAATGAACTGCTCTGCTGTTGAGTCTGAGGAGGATCAGGTGCAGCTGCAGTTTGAGCTAATGTTGATACTTTCACCGCACTGGCTGGAGAGGCACTGGCAGGAGAAGCATACCCTCGTCTTACATTGCCAGGTGGAGCAGGAAGATTAGGAGATGCATTTGCTTGAGTAACAGTTGCCGCAGCAGTCTAATAGTACACAAAGCAAAACCTGAATAATCCCATGCATTCTTCTTCAGCTCGTTGCTAAAATGATTTTATATAAATGAAAACAATAGTTCACAACTGGCTATCGCAATCAACTTGACCATACTAAAACCCAGTAATTGATAAAGATATGTAATTAATAGCAACCAAAGCAGGGCACGAATAATCACGAGCTTTTACCATTCTTTGTAACATAAATATCAACATGCATAACATAAAAAGGTTCTTATGCTTTACATCTGACATCTACCAACACTATCTGCAATTTTCATCTACCAGATTTCCAATACTGACCAGAATGAACTTTTCGTTACACTGCCTAACTCTTGCCAAAGTCACAGGTATGAATAATCAGTGGCATAATGTTTTCAACTAGTAATTGAAGCTGTGTTTAGACCATCGCTTCTACAGCTATGAGCCTTCAAAGTGCTGAACACCATGTACGCTTGGAGGAGTCTAAACTGTCGCAAAAAATTACGAATACACACTCTATTTTCTTTCTAGGCGTGCTACCTGTAAAATGTATTTAAAATCCTACATAGCGACTGTTGTTTCACGTGACCGCAAAGTCCGTAAATAGTCTGTAGTCGTAAGCAGAGTCATCGTATATACGGGACATAAAATCTCTCCTGGTTACGTAATGTTAGATTCCCGTATAAATATCATAAAACCAAGAAAATCGATTTAGAGTCGGCAGTTGCAGACAGGTAAGTTCTGTTGTTTATTTCCGACAAGTCCTGACAATCGCAAACATGAATTACACTGTTCTGGTACGAAAACTCTCTCAAGGAAGTTTCGCGCATAGGATTGGCTGTTCGTACATTGTCTTTGGTTGCCACGTACGACATAAAGGAATTAATGTTCCGTGATTGGGCCATGCAAAGAAGGCATGGCACATTCCTGCAGCGTAACAGACATAACCAGCCAGCCAGCCACATAGTCCCCAGACCGGAAGTCGGTTCAGCCCTATACGTTTAGAGTACGCTACTCGCCAAGTCTCGTGACTTTTACAAAGTCCCTTTTCTTATAGGCTCATAGCTGAATAAGGAAAGTAGACTTATCAAGATAGTAAGCATAATAGCGCAAATGTCTAAGATTAATTGATAAATTCGTTAATGATTCTTCTGCACATGATATCTTACCACTGGCTTACTTGTCACCACCAGTTTTGGTGCTTGATTTCCTAATAAAGTAGAGAGCGGTCTCGTTTCAGGAGTTGAAGAACCAGGAGCAGGTCCAGCATCAGTGCTTCTCCCTCTCTCATCATACCATCTCTTTCTCTCATATTTCTCAACCATGAAATATTTCATCTTCTGATCATCACCAGCATCAGGTTCCATGTCAGTCCTTTCATTCCATTTCGCTAGCCACTTGTCATTCACTTTTTCATTCCCTCCCTCTTCTAATCGTGCCATTTCATCAACACTAAAACTTGTCATAGTGATACTTTTCACACGATGAGGGGGGTTTATACCTCTCCTACACAAAACACACAGAGTCAAAGCAACAGCCTCTATAACGATTATACTTACATATTGACTTCAGATCAATAAACCAAACAAGTAGTATGACACACACACACACACACACACACACACACACACACACACACACACACACACACACACACACACACACACACACACACACACACACACACGCACACACGCACATGCACACACGCACACACACACGCACACACACACGCACACACACACACGCACACACATACACACACATGCACGCACACATGCACACACACGCACACACACACAGATGGACACACAGATGGACACAAGGACACGGACACACACACATACAGATGGACACATAGACACACACACACACATACACACACACACGTGTGCACACATGCACACACACACACACACACACACACACATACACACACACGTGTGCACACATGCACACACACACGCACACACACACACAATGTAAATATACGTCCTTATTGCTGATATTCAGCATCCAAAAAAGTCATTCCAGTCATCATCAATTGTGGCACAAGGCAAGTCCTGCTATAAGTCGCCATTAGCATTAAGGTCTAAGGAAACCATTAGCAGAATAAAGCTGAACTGCAAATGTGTTAACTGCAAGAAACCTCAAAGATTGGAAACAAAACATTTGCCACAGGTACTGTATGACGTGTGTCTGACAAGGAGACAAGTAACACACCATACATTCAACGTCACCTAAATGATAATCACAATCTCAACATGGTTGAGTGGGGAAACGTCTTAGCCGAGCTATGATCTAACATCCGGGAATGTCTGGATAGCTATTTTCTGACAATTCTGTTCATGAAATAGCGAGCACAGTGGTATCTACCAAGCGCAAAGCAAATGTCACACAATTAGTCACTCCAAAGTAGAAAACAATCAGACAGAATGTCCAACAGATTCATCTCAAACCCAACAGATGCTACGTTTGGTCGAAAAATTTCCAATGTTTGACCATCTATTTCCAGACCTGAAGCAGTGCACTGGATTGGTAAGCTCGTTGCCTTTCTAAGCAACCTCATATCTACCTTTAGTAACTAAGAGAAAACTTCATACCAACATTTGTCACTTCAATATGATGACTGGTGGCTAATTAACACACAACCAACTTCCAATTCTACTGACACTATTCCGTCCCAATCTCCTCTCACAGTAGCACTACATCTAACAACCCGTCATCACCTCATCCTACTTTTGGCGACATTTCTGTCGAAGCTGCTGCCAATAGCAGATAGACCCGCCATTTTGTTTACAAAAATTAGACAAACAGAACAAAAAAGCACTGCATATCGAATTGCAGCAGTCTTCTATTGTAAATTGCCAAGTGATCGTCTACTCATAACAGTTCGCTACTCACAACAATCCGCTGCATGTTGTGCAGACAAACGAGCAAGTTGTCATGTCGGCATATGTGGGGCCCTTCTTTCGGCACTCGCAACATTTCTTATTCTCTGGACTTGACACCAATTCTCTCAGCCGCTTCAAGTTCCTATCATCTTGCTTCTTCTTCGTAGCTGCTACCGCCATCTGCACACAACCTAGAAATCTCTCACGCGTGCGCAATAATAGTTACCGTGTAGTGTGTGTGTTGTGTGTTGTATATGGCGGATGAGAAAGTTGGATTGACGTTTAGTGGGCCAAATGGATATAGAGTGATGTTTCGTGTTTGTAGTGGTATTTTCGATCTGCCTATAACATTGTGTGATGTCGACATGCAGGCGGAAATGATTGAAGAAGAAAACTGTGCGAATAGAGCTAAAGATTCAGTGGACGGTAACGTGATGGCTAAAGCAAAGTTTGCCTTTACTGCAAATGCAGAAGATGAGGCAAGTCCTTAACATTCAGATTATTATTAAATTAAGTTTTTTAAAGCTTTGATTAATTAATTAATTAACTAAAGAAATGAAGTTGTTAAATTGTTGTTTCTATTTACTAGTACAGCTGTATTGTTTAATTGTAATAATAATTTTTCAAAATTAATGTTTATTGCAGTTGAGTTTTCAGAAAGGAGCCATTATTGTTGTGACAAGAGAGCTGGAAGGTGGCTGGTGGGAAGGAACGCTTGACGAGAAGACTGGATGGTTTCCTAGCAATTACGTGAGACAAATCAAAAAAGGTGTGTAATAGAATGAGTTGCAATTATATTGCATATAGGCCACATAAACTTACAGTAATTGATTTAGAAAGAAGCAGGACAGAAAAGATGTAGATTTGGTTACGTTCACAATTTATTGAATGTATTGTTTGTGGTGGTGGTTACTGAGTAAACTGAGTCATGCAGGCAGTTTTAGATTTCCTGAAAAAAGGTCACTCTTCTGCATTTAACAATTGACATGTTTTTTAGCTAAGCTTGAAAGTGCTTGTTATGCTTAGACTTTGAGCCATTCAGGTGCTTTTTGTGTTCTTGTAAGAATGCTATCGTAGGTACAGTAGCTAGCTGTTCACCACAACATAAGCTCATTTTTGAATCAACGATTAGAAAGTGTAAGGAGCGATGAAGACCTTTGGTAAGTTGTTTATTTATAGTTTAGGGAATGTAGTTGCTTGCAAACAATCATGTATTCTTACACGTTAAATTTCTGAATTTGAATCACTGAAGTTTAATTGAAAATACAGGAGATGATGAAAAGTCATCACAGAAGCTGAAAGAAACAGAAAGTGTTCCAGAATATTACAGTCAGGTGCTACAGGAACTACTGGAATCAGAGAAATTACATGTAGATCAAATGGAGGCAAGTTGCTGGTTTATTTACATTTTGCCCAACAGCTCAGTGGTTGTTACTTAATATTTATTTGATGTATTTGCAGTCATTTTATGACAGATACATTCAACCAATGGAAACATCAGATGTGTATGCGTGGACTTATGGTTGTTAGAAGTAACATGTTGATCAATGTGCCGTTAGATTGTCAGCTGGTGACGTGCAGACTTTATGTGGTAATTTGAGTGATGTGATAGCATTTCAGAAGACATTTCATTGTGATCTACAAGCAAAAGACAAGTATATCAGCGTATAAATACACATGCACCTGTTTACATGCATCAGGCATGCACTACGTTTCAAATATTGCTGCTGCTACTTTGCACACTATTACACACACACACACACACACACACACACACACACACACACACACACACACACACACACACACACACACACACACACACACACACACACACACACACACACACACACACACACACACACACACACACACACACACACACACACACACACACACACACACACACACACACACACACACACACACACACACACACACACACACACACACACACACACACACACACACACACACACACACACACACACACACAACACACACACAACACAGCACAGCACAGCACAGTTGTAATTGTTGTGTCTTTGGTGCAGGTTACCACATTCTAGGCAAATGATCGGTAACACATTTCTTCATCATCTTACACAAGTATGTGTGCTGTGCTGTGTGTGTGTGTGTGTGTGTGTGTGTGTGTGTGTGTGTGTGTGTGTGTGTGTGTGTGTGTGTGTGTGTGTGTGTGTGTGTGTGTGCGATGTTAGCCACCAAATAACGTTGTATTTTTAGTTTCAAGATGTGTATGAAACGTTTTGCTCCAACCATCCATGGGCAGTGGCTGTGCTCACAGACAATCAGTAATTCATTACACTTGCAGTTGCTATGTTGTAATATACAGTATTATAACTGCTAGTTGTATAGAGACAAGTTAGGTTCATACATGGAGGAACACGGCTCTTCTTCTCCTGGGCTGCTAACCCTCACAATGAATTTGAGTCAACCGTTTAGAAGATTAGAAAAGTATTCATCCACATTACTGGAACTTTACAGGCAGATTGAAGTGAGTCAAAGTTTGCACAATTTAAAGATTTATTGACAAATACAATTAAGCTTGTCATTAATCTTGCTGTTTGGGTTATTTATTGCTTCGTATCTTGTGTTATTACGCCGTATTGTGTGACAAAGAGGTTACAGAGTAGAAAAGCAATGATAGAGTAATAACAGTATGTGCACTTGCTGTAAGGTAATGCCATAAAAGAAAGAATATGTACATGGGTGACTTAACTGTATTCTTCAAAAAGGATCTCAAGGCCTTTTGGAAATTTTAAGTCTGAACAAACTAGCAGCTAGAGCTCAGATCTGTGATTGCATCACGCAGTTTATTTTTGACTGTCCTGCATAAACTGTCAAGAGTCATCATTGGCTGTTCATATGCTATATGGTGTAATGAGACAACATCAATTGGAAAGGTAGTCCATTCACTTGACTAATATGCTTCAAGACCAGTCTGTCTGTCTGTCTGTCTGTCTGTCTGTCTGTCGATGTCTGTCTGTCTGTCTGTCTGTCTGTCGATGTCTGTCTGTCTGTCTGTCGATGTCTGTCTGTCTGTCTGTCGATGTCTGTCTGTCTGTCTGTTTGTCTGTCTGTCTGTTTTGCAGCATTTGTCACAACAGTCAGCAAATCCAGAAGCCACTTTTTATGCTTCCATGTTCATGTTGTATTGGAGAATAATATTTTTTACAATCTGCAAAGATGCAATGCCAAAGTTATCCTTAGAAACTGTCACCTAATCATGGTGATTTAGATAGATTATTTGATTTTGACATTCAAAATCAAGTCCATTAGTTAATGACTTTGTTGTTTGCAAGGACTGATTTGTATTTAAAAAATCCTAGCATATGTACAAGTAGAATCTATATGAGAATAAATTATCTGTCTGTCTGTCTGTCTGTCTGTTTGTCTGTCTGTCTGTTGTTTGTCTGACTATCTCTTTCATATATTTTCATAAAAGATCAGTACTACAAGTGAGACGTATTGTACTGCGTATCTAGAAGTACGAGGCCTCCAAGTCTATTTGCCAGTTATGTTTGACATTTGTAATTACAACTTTTGATTGTTAGGACAAACACAAAGACAAATTAAATTTGGAAGAAGCAGCAAAAGCTTTTGACAATTTCACAGTAAGAAGATTTTGAGGCAGTGGCTGCATGACCAAAACAGTTTTGTTTGTTTACTAAATAATTGATTTCTGTTGCTATCGTTAATAGGAGAAAATAAAGCTAATTCGTAAACGTAAAGAAATGGAATTCGAGATGGTGACAAAGACTTTAGAAGGGTTAGAAGGGCAGGTAATACCGCTGACCTGCTGGCTGTTGTTTCACTGGCTATAACTAATGTTGTACAGCAATCTTTGAGTGAGAATGGAAAGTGTGTTATCATGGTTCCAGTTACAGAGCACCTCTCTGATGGAGTAAGGGATAATTGCATGCATGCAACCTGTCTTTGTATTTTATCTGTTGGTTGATGGTTGTATGAGTGTGTGGTGTGGTGTGAGTATTTCTGTGTTGTACTGTACTATGTGGGCACGTGTGTTGCATTTACTTCTTGCTCTATATAATTTTGCTGTGGTAGCAGATAGTTGTCTGTTTGTATAGTTTGTGTGACATTGGTTGCTTCCATATTTAGTTATAGATCAGGTTGTTTTAGGGATATGATGATCGCTTTCTCTTGCTTTTCCCTCACTTTCTTGTTATCTTGTCAGTCAGTTCTTCTCTTAGTGGATATCGACTGGAGGTACACAGCATAATGAATGTTGTCAGTCAAACATATTACGGTCGTGATTATTTGTTATAATGTATGATGCAGCATCGATACTTGGTGTCTGAAGGTCAAATGAAGATTCTACATGACATATCACCTAACACTGTGGAGTTTGCAGGTGATTCATTTTTGTGCTATTTTTGTACTGCCATTTGCATGCAGCTTTTGTGTTGAAGCAGTAATATTGATTATTGTAACATTGGATTATGTGACTAGTGGGTAACGAGAGACTAAGGTTCACTTGTAGTTTAGCACATGACAGAGAGCAGTTGCAAGAACGATGGGATATGACACATAATGTAAGTTGTTTGTTATGAATCAATGAAGGTGAAACAAATAGGTTTTGTAAGATAAAGGGTGGTAAAGGGTTGCTTTAGATTAGAATGCTTACTTGTTTCTGCTTGTTGCTTTGATATCTCTGTATCTGTACTGGTTTTGATTATGTATACACATACGGTAAATAGTGCCTAATAGTAGTCTCGGCCTCCAATAGCAACTGCATGTAACTGTGTGTGTGTGTGTGTGTGTGTGTGTGTGTGTGTGTGTGTGTACGTGTACGTGTAAATGCGGTAGCATTTCTTCAGGGGGCAATTATATTTGATGAGAGTTCTTGTGTCAGTTACCATAGATTCTGTTGGATAACGGCTGTACAATTTAGTTTCTTACTATGCTACATTTCTGTGTCCTTCTTGGGCATAAATTCTTTTTCCAAAAACTAGAGAATTTTCATACATGTTAATCTATTTAATTGTAGATTTTATAATATGTAACTGATATTTGAGACATGTTGGCACTAAAGTTACTGCTTGTTTAGTCAAGTGTGTCATCTATTATGATGAGGAGACCAAGTGCACCAAACATGCAGCATCGAATGGGATCCATCTTTTCAAAAGCTTCATCATCTACTGGACTGAATGCTGCTGCAGCTAAGCTATTTAACAAAAAGCAGAGTGGCAGTCAGTTAGGATCAATATCGACTGCTCAACAAGTACAGATCACCAGACCAAAACACTGGAGTTTTCGATCATTGAGACCATTGCCACCAATCAAACCCAACATAAGTTATAAGACTGAGGTGCTTGTTGGTGTTTGCATGTTTGTAGTAGTTCATGTTGTGTTTAATTAATATTAAGTTGTTGACAGGAAACACCAAGGAGTCCAAAGTTGGGAAAGAAATCTAAAACTATTTCATCGAAAATGTTTGGAAGAAGTAGGAATCAATGTCTGTTTTATCTGTTTGTATATAACTGTGTACAATGTATTGCTTGTTTTCTGCTTGCTTGCTTGCCTGCCTGCCATATTGCATATTGCTTTGTACTGCCTGATAGATCAATTGTTTCAGGTCGAAAAGAAGATTCTGGAAAGAAACGTAAGATTACTTATGCCTCATTTCCTGATTTTATTTAGTTGTTATGTAGAAGGTGAAGGTTCTCTGCAAGATGATGATTGCATTCTCAAAGTTATTGAAGCATATTGCTACAGTGCTCGCATGAAAACGGTTGCATCATGTAAGATATTCTTGTTATGTCTCTATTAAACTATCACATTAAATGTCCTACTAACACTTTTCATCATTATGCTACTGTGTGCTACTCAGTGTCATATGATGATCCAACTAAATCAAGAGTTCCTCTTTCTCCTCCTCCACAGCATCACTACTCTCGATCTTCTGTTAGTCCAACAATTCCTGAGAATGAAATTGTTGATTATGAAGACGATGATCGTCTTGTTACAGTGTCAACTGGCAGCCTTTTTTTCAGATACGGCTGTTGCCCAAGAGGATTTCCAAGCTGACAATTAATAAAATTTTCAAATAAATTCTGACAGTTTATTTGACTAACTAGCCGTTGAACTAAACGCTGATTTGCAGTAAATTGGTTGATTTTAACTGTTAGCTCTGCTAATAAAGATGTAATGGATCTTGTTGTTGTATGAATTATTTATGTTTGTTGCACATCCAGCTGTATCTCTCATGGAGGATGAAGAAACGTCTTCATTGAATAGCAACAGGTACTTGTCGATGATAGTACACTTTTCTATTATTGCACATTATTTTAAGAGGCAATTGCAATGAGTGTTAGGAGCCTTTCCTTGTTCAGTCAGAAAATAGGGAAATTGTGCTGGCAACGTTGCCTGGGACAAATGCACAACTCTAAGCATCTAATCTGTCTACAAAAGTTATGTAGTGCTGATCTAGACGGTTTTCTTAGCTCAATCCAACAAGTGAGATGTGGAACAAGAGCTGCCACGTTTACCACTTGATACTTCTTTGATGCCAGTAACTACATCATTTAGTACTTCACTTTCTCTACGTAATGACAGGTGTTGGGACAGGTGAACAAGGCAAGGTTGTTAGGTGACATGAACTCGTCTGCTTCATTGCCATGTGATTCATGACATTTTACTTCTTCTCACCTGTTGTTGCTGCTGCTGCTAAATTCATGGCTGCTGAGGCATGTGTCATGCCTCTTTACAAACACCAACACACTCTATAGAGATGGCACAGTAAGCATGTTACACGCCTGGGTGGTTGCTGTTAACAGTTGTTATCATGAGCTCAACAGCAGCTACTTGATTTGTTACAACAAATTGAGTGTGGAAAGATGTGCAACTTAAGCCTTGCTCAGCTGGTTCTTTGTAATGGAAAAGAAAGATCAACTACAAAAATCAATGCCCACAACTGATTGCTGAAACCAAACTACAAAACAATAATGAAAGAATGTCAAGGTTCAGAGTAGAGGCAAAGAATCTAGCAATAAGCTCTGCTTCTCAAATATCTGCCCTTACAGTACGAAAATCTTTGTGCTCTAATCCCCTCAGGTACACGTTTGAATAGTCATATCATCACCACCCAAAAGGTTGAAAATTGAGGTTTGTTTCCAGTTACAAATACACAAGTTTTTGCTGAATCAATTAATTGAGTCTTCATGCAACTTTGGTTCCACCCATTGTGTCACCAGTGACATGAGGGGGCAGTTGCATCTCATGTTGATCTTTGTACGTGATATAATATGATATTGAATAGGCGTAACATATTGCAGTCAATAAAACAGTGTGCTATAAATGCCCTACACTTCATCAGCAGTATACATCAGCAAAGGGTTTACATACTCAAACCCTTCAAACTCAGATCGGTCAATCGCCTCGTAGATACTCACACATTTGTTCACTTTTGTCTGTGTTGCTGCACTGCACATGTGTCCACAATCTAGCTTGTAGACTTGCAGCTGTTGTGTGTGAGTTCTTGAAAATGTTAATAATATTTACATGTTGATTAACAGGAACGAGCCTAGTCTGTATGACGATGAAGACAGTGCTGTAAGTGTACATTTACATACCATTTATTAAGTCTAATTGATCATGACTGGTTGCTCCAAATACAGGACTCATCACTGCCTCCCCACAGCCGATGGCGGTTTGAGACAGAAATATAGTGCCCACTCATATGAATCATACAGTTTAAAACCAGAAGTACTAATTGCTAGTATTACAATTTCAACAATACAATGCTCTTACTATATCTGACGAAAGAGTGCGCTTTAGTACATACTTGTGAAGTTGTCACACACTGGCAACTTTGAAAATTCTTAGCAAAGCATTTGTCTGGTTGATGAGACGATTGGCACTTAGAAACACGTTGTCTGACCTAAATACAATGATTCAGAAAGTGTGTGAGTGCACACATGTGCTGTGTGTGTGCATGTGTGAGTGTGTGTGTGTGTGTGTGTGTGTGTGTGTGTGTGTGTGTGTGTGTGTGTGTGTGTGTGTGTGCATAAATTTACTGTCCATCTTTAAAGTAACGCTTCAATGTGTCACTGAAGCTTTTTGAATGCTTCACAAATATTTTCTTGTTTTGTTCCAACATCTAGATACAAACATTAGCCATGTCTGTACAACTTCCTACTCAAATGTCTGCCTAACTCACTCTCTTATATTTACTCATCTGCTCTGTGTCTTGGTGTGCCTTTGAAACCGTGTTCACTGCATCTAGCAATTCTTTGATTGCACCAGCAATATCCCTATAACCAATGGCCAGGGCATGCCTACATGTGGATACATGGAATGCACAAAAATTTACTTGATTGTCTGAAGAAAACGAGAACGATCATTGATTTCCCCAGGAATTCTACTCAATATTCCTTTGAGAGCTAAACACATACAGTATATTGACATCCATCCATGTTCCTTATGCATGAGCAACCGTTTGTTTACCTTTTGCTCTTTCACTTAGTTGAACAAATTCTGGCTCTTGTCTGTCTAAGGTGTACACTACAACAAAGCAAAAGGTCAGTACAGAATCAACGGCAACTTGCACATGAACTACGCAAAACTCACAAATAGAAGTCGGTAGTATAAATCGGATGGTGTACACACTCCAACAAACTGACCTGCCTACCAATTAACTTAGACCACATCTGTCTGTCTGTCTGTCTGTCTGTCTGTCTGTCAAATTATGAATTTCATAAATTGGTCTATCTTGTCTGACATTTTGAGCGCGTACCTTCAACATCATTGCATGAAAGTCGCAGCAGAGCTTCAGTCAAGTTAACACTCGCTCTCTCCGCATCTATTAGACCGGCAAGGAAGTCTTGCGTAAATCCGGGGTTTGCTTTTTCAACCTTGCAGATCACGTGACTAAGTAACAAGTTCATACATACACAGTGAACGCTCCACCTTATTAAACGCTGCGCGTAATGTCTGTCCAGCAGCTAGATTTCTCTGCTCAATCTAAAATTTATAGCGATTATCTGTCAAACTTACAACATACACACCACAAACAATTTATAACGCCTACCTGATCTAATATAGGTGAAACAACAACGTGGAGAGCCAATGAGGCTATTGTAGTTTCCTCATCCATCGAACAACTAAACAACGTAATAACTCCACCCTACAAACCGCAGGTAACGCACGCACTCCAGATGAAGCCCATAACGTGCGCTAGACCTACATCCACTACCGAGTGTAGCGAATTTTCTATGTTTACATCGAAAGACTCAGAGAAGCCATGATAGTGCACGGTGTGGTGATGTAGCATACACTAACGCGCTTATTCATAGTAAAATGGTCAAGCTAGCCCATTCACAATTGCTTCACTTAATTAACATTGATGCCAAATCATGACGTCCACACGTGCACTCAAATTCAGATCATTTTAATATTTTAATTAACAAGTACGTATACGAGAAAACAGTGCCACAAGTCAAATCAAGCGCTGCTCTACATCATATCAAAACAATATCTTTCTCTACTAAATCTATAGTCATCTCCACAGACGGCATGTGTTATCTTTGCTACCTACAAAAGCCAATAAAACCATATATACATGACATTATCACAACTTATGCGTGGCAATAGTGTAGTCATCACCTGTAATTATCGTGTTTCCCTCATAGTTAAAAGCACAGCTAAATATCTCATCTGTGTGACCTTCAAGAACCTGCAATGTTCAGTGGTGTGCATATAAGATCACATAGTACGATACTACTACCCTGTATTTCCACATTATAAGAATTCAATTATCAATGCTCTAAGTCAGTAACAGTTATTCATATCAAATCTCTTTTACATAATCTATTCATATAATTACTAGCATACCAGACTACTAAGTGACTAACTTGAACACACTGTCCTGTGTAAGGATCCCATAGTCTGGCAGTCTTGTCGCTGCTTGCTGTTATGACACGTGTCCCTTGAGGGTTAAAGACAGCCTGAAATACACATGACTTTAGCACTACCCTCTATTGTAAAGCCAGGAATAGCTAGGACAATGAAGCGTTTCCTTAGCAATTCTATGTATGGCTACAACTTATTTATTACACAGTACACTGCATGCATCAAACATTTAGTTAGGCATTCAGTCCTAACCAAAGCACGATAGTATGGTTTCATGGCTACGTCGACCTCTCCAAGAGTCAATAATCACAATGACTAAAATGAAAACCATGCATACCTTGGATATCTCGCCTGAGTGCCCCTCAAACTTTGAGACAATTTCCTGGCTACCAGCATTATAAACAAGACCACTTCCTATGCACAAAATGAACACTTAACACTCCATGCCAATTAGCACAACCATAAATAACTGCAGTTTTTATATTATTATTAAAACCTCCATACTTGCAACTACTCCAGAACGTGTAGAAGCAGCAGATAACACAAACAAATTGCACACACAAGTATAAACACACATGCACATGTGCATGTGTACGCGTGCATGCACACAGTGTTTAAATCTATTACATACATGCATATTCTCACCATCAGCAGATGCTGTAACAATTAGTTGACCAGTCATGTCAAAAGCAACATCAAGAACTTCATCCTGATGACCTCTATTCTCAATACAATCAATATAAACACATAGGATGCATTAAAACATCAATCATGTTCATGTTAACCTAAAAGTTGTCAAGCATCTGCCACTGTTTACATCCCACAGTTTGCATGTCTTGTCCTAAATATAATAATTGGGTTTACTAATGTACCCATTTCAATAAAAAGTACCATATATGAAGCACACCATGGATCCTGTTGCAATAAGTGAACCATCATAATTAAATACTGCATTGGATATTTCCTGCTGATGACCAATCAGAGTGTGACAAAGTCTAAAATAACACAACCCTTCATGTCACTATGATTATAAAGATATACACCATAATTGTTCTAATAGCAGTGACCCCTCCAACTTTATTCCTGCTGGCAGTTGCAACAAATTTAAATGCTGTCATCTTTTGAGTTGCTTACATAATTAGAGCCAAAGCTGACTCATCTCACAGCATCAGTCGTTACCTCCTAGTTTTCAGTCCAAACACTGTGCTCCCTTTTCTCTCGTGTCCAGATAAGATACAATCTACTCACAAATTCTCCTTCCACACCTTCCAAGGTAAATTCATAAATTAAGTTGCTAGGCCGTCCCTAAAACCCAATCCTTCTTTACCAATAATACCTTGGTCAAGTAAAGCAAGTTTTGTCAAACAAAAAACTTTCTGAAACACCGAGGCATCCTAAACCAGCAATCCTGTGAGAACTAGACGAGCTCCATTTAGCTAAGCGCCCCTCTAAGTCAAATGTCTATAAGACATGTAATTATCTTAGGAGCTCTTTCAAAGCCACCTTGCAAAACTAAGTTATTTTTAAAAAGCACCATTACAGTATGCGTTAAATTTTCACTCTTACAAGTATGCATTCATGAGTTCATGAGTGCATGCATGTATGTGCATAGACGTGTGTGTGTGTGTGTGTGTGTGTGTGTGTGTGTGTGTGTGTGTGTGTGTGTGTGTGTGTGTGTGTGTGTGTGCATGGATGCATGTGTCCATCTGTGCATGTGTTTGTGAGTGTACCTTCCTGTTGCCACATCCCACAAACTGACTGTGTGATCAAACGATCCTGTGATAACCTGGTCTCCACTTGCATTGAAAGACAAAGAAATTATTTCTCCTGAATGACCCTGAATAAAAGACATCAAGACAGTCCACTTACATATCAACCAGAACAACCGATAAACTTCATCTGACTGTAAGTGTGCAAGCTTCTACTCCTGTCTTCACATCCCATAATCTTGCAGTCGTGTCCATACTACCTGTTGCAGCCAGACTGCTCTGTGGATTAAATGACAAGCAAACCTGCATAACAAGCATACAAGTTTAACTGTCCATAAAAATCAGCCAATCAAATCTTACGATTTCAGCATTGTGACCTTTGAAAGTATGAATACACCTTCCAGTCTCAGAATTCCACAACTATTACAATAAGATGAACAAATACTAAGCCGTAGGTACGCACTGAAATTATAACACAAATAGTTAAACACATCAGCTTTAATAAGTTAATCCTAACATGTATACAGCAATGATCATAATTCAACAAACAAGCATAATTGTAGCAAAAGCATTAGCAAGCAATGTACTGTATCACTAATATTGAAAAATAACTCTACTATGACACAAACAAGCAGTTACGGCAGAAATACAGAAAAACACATAATTTGTAATCCAGTACTTTGCAGGTCTTGTCAAAGGACCCTGTAACTACCTTGTCCCTGCACAGCACGCACAGCATCTATAAATTAACTTATCTTCACCAAATGCTGTGACACCAGCCTGACCCAAAAGGATTATTGAATGCGATGGCATACACAACGTTCTTGTGTCCTTCAAGAGTAAGCAGTTCTTCGCCTGATGCTGTGTCCCACACCTTGCATGTCCGATCATAGCTTCCTGTAATAAACCTTGAGCCAGACTTGTTGAATGCGACATTTGTAAGTGGAAGAATGTGAGCCCGTAAAACCTGGCATCAAATTACTCATTACCAATAAGTAATATATATATATATATATATATATATATATATATATATATATATATAATTTTGTACTACACCCTGCTGCTGGTCCACTGTCTGTTTGCCTTTTGCTACCTGTTTGCATACATGCCTGCTAATTTTCGTTTGTCTGTATAGGTATGTTTATTGATCTGTCACTTGGTGTACCTTTCTGATTGTATTAATTTTATTTTTACATTTATGTAATGTTGCTAATCAATACATATTTTTTGATAGTGTACCAGGGTTGTCCCCAGCATACAAAAGGCATGGCGCTCCGCCATGCCTTGGCTCCCGCGTGGTACAGGCCCGCCATGCTTTACTGAGTAGGCAGTGGCTACTAGAGTGCGCTCACACATTTTACGCCGTGTGGGAAAATTTGTAGATCTCGGGATTCTGAGCACATACAAGTATATACCGAAACCAAGTGGAGACAACCGGTAAATAGAGATGGGGTACATGTAATGTAGTTATGATTATTTAACCCCAAAACAGACAAGTTCGGCATTGTGATGTGTAAAGTGCCGTCCTAGACCCGCCTCGTTTTGACATAACAAGATAAGCTAAATGTTTAATTGCATTCTTTTACCAGACACTACTTTAATTAGCTGTCTCTGTAACAGTTGTTCTTTGAGTCTGTTCTCTTGTGTAGCTATGAAGACAACGAACTTTGCATTTTTAAAATTTGCAAAGTTGTTTGAGGCAAGCAACTAATTCTTTGCATCATATTAGTTTAGTTCTTTGCCTAGAGGGCCTGGGATGTTTGGTGTGATGGTAAGACCAATTAGGGGAATGACTGCCCTATGGTATGAACTTGATTGCAATACAAGTACCCAAAAAGCAACAGTGGTTGTCATGCATCGCTCACAATTGCCTCGTTAGCAACTGCAGTTTCCCCTCTAGCATCACTAAACGTTTTTATTTGGGGTGTACCTACTGCAGAATATTAGATGGCTTTAGAGAACTAACAATGAACAGGTTAACAATAGAAATAAATGAGGAAGACTTGTCAGAACTGCGGCAAGATTCTCCATAGAGACCAAAAAAATGATAACAATGACTAGCACAACAACCTTGATTCTTGTTGCTATTTTGCTGGGAGCATCTAGGCGAATCTAAGGCGTGTCATTGTAGCGGAGTAGGTAGCGGTCTGTAGATATGTTGCCCCTCCGAATCACGTGTTGTCGACTGATTATGCGAATCAAATATCTATTGCTCGAGCTCTGAAAATTTCTCACAGGCTTTAACGGACTTTTTGGTTTGACGCATATTCCAAGTTGTGTTGTAGGGCCCTAGCTTCGTCTGCGCCAATCAGTGTCCAGTATTCGCTTACAATAAATGACATCCCACTTCCGCTACATATTGACCGGTCAATAAATCGGGCCGTAAAACTGCCTGGGGCTACTGGTTTATCAAGATGTGAATTGTTTGTGAACATAACAATTAGGCTTCTGAAACTGTCAGCCAGAACAAACAATACGTGGATCTACGGATGCGTACGGGAATCATAATGAGTTCTTTCATGCGTGTAGCAAGTGCAGACCTGAGCAAACTAAACTGAGAGTCGTCCTTCTGAAAAAAATTAATCGTGGTTAGGCGCCCAGCTACAGAAAGATACTCGCGCGCACAGAACGCTGTAAACCAGCTACATGATAGAAGGTGGATACGGCTTTCCATCTTGCCTCCGAACTTCATGGACAAAACTTGCAAGCCAGTAGTTCATTTCTCTTTTGTTCGTAATATGCACATCATGCACGTACCGCCCGAGCGCTCCCTCCTCAGTTGGCTGCTTGTTTCTCCATTTCTTCCATGCGTTGAACACTCTAACCCCGCACATGCAGTAGCTTTTGTGGGGTTAGGGGGAACACACAAATCAAGAAACTTATGAAAACTACTGGATGAAATTGGACACGAGATTCAGAAGACTGCTGATCAGAAACAACATCAACGTCTAGCAGTTTACTAGCTTCCAAAAAATCAATAACTGGCAATTCTGCTGTTTCAATGCCCAAATCGATTTCAGAACATTTTGCTACACAACTGATTTGAACTTCCGCGCCTAGAGGATATCAACGCCTCAGCCGGATGCTACAAGCCGGTTATAGACCTTCTGGCAAGTGTATAAACGAATACACCCCGCAGCGCCCAGCTCGTTAGCACTCGGGCTTCGCCCTCGTGCCAACTCGTGGGCGGAGCGGGGTGTATTTCGTTTATACACTCGCCAGCGGTCTATAACCTACACTTGTACTGCAATGTGTTGAGTCATACTAATCCTTGACCTAAAACCCCCCCTCTTTTTAGCACAATGATTGTGGTAAGTTATTGTGAGAATGTGCACACGCTAGATTAGTTTGGCGAAAATGAGTGCTCCATTACTGAAAGACAACGTAGCTGCCAGTGTTCTTCCCCGTGATACTCCATCAGAGTTAATTCCCGTTTGTGTCAGTGGCGATGGCAACTCCCTCTTTCATGCCTTGAAAGTGGCATTGGCTGCAACCGTAAAATGTTTGCAAGTGCCAACGGTTAGTGATCTTCGAAGAAACTGTGCCGACGAACTGGAAAAGAACGGAGCAATTTACGCAGCCCTTATTGTAAGGCAAGCCCCTAATTAGCGTCAGTGTCAGGGATGGGGACACGTTGCATCCAGGATCGTTAGCTACTACAATCATGTCTATCGAATGCTGCTTTGACAGCTTTGACAAGTGTAGCGGTAAAAAAGCGTACTGTTGTAAACTTTAAAAGGTGTTTTCTTTTCTTTTAACAGGTAATGGCATCTGATTCCCGGTAGAAATTGTCCAAAAGCGTTGCAACAAATGGGAACAAAATAATTTTAGGTTTGGTACACATCAGTAGAACACTGGGTACATAGACAGGTCTATATATACTATCTCTAATAAGACTGTCAAGCAAGTTTGATTGGCTTCTTGATTAAAATGCGTTACGTTACGTTAAAAAATTGTGCGGGGGCGTGGTCATGAGAATTTCTGCCATGCCTTACAAAAATCCTGGGGACAACCCTGGTGTACCCACTAACTTCAATACACCCATGACACGCAATACCCATTAGGTACAGTTAGAATGTAGACGAATCTGAATGTCAACAGCATCCTATTATAAGTTGTCTATCTGTCCATGCAACCATTCACGTGTGTGTCTATAAGTCTGAAAAGGTTCTTTGAGATTCAGTCACATGGGAGGAAAAAGCATACACATTTACAAGAAGGTAACAGCAAAAAGATAGTCATACTTTGAACAAATAGAATCGATGCTCATCTACTTGTTTCAACTTTTGTTGCAACTCTACATCAGACAATAAGAAACATTACAGTACTGTACCCTATCTCACCCTCTCTCCATCAACTTACTGATCACAAGTTTCTTCACTTGTTCTTCTCTAGCAGGAGTTATGAGAGGCTCTTGTGCAGCTAAATCCTTCACAACGGCGTCAGGGTCAGAGCTAATACAAAAACTCTCACAACACTGGCAATACATCCACATACAACATGCTGTCTATCTTTCAAACCATCAACAATTTATAATTTTATAACATTAATTAATTAATTATTTTCATCAGTAGATAATAAAATATTTGCTTTGATCATGATCAAGTAGCTAACAATCTTACTCTACTTTTAACTGCAACAAGTCGATGGTTTTGGTCTTGAGCAATGACGACTGTTCATATTCCAATGTGATTCCTGAACGAAAAAAACGTCAGTTGACATGTTCGTTGCAATAACTGCTACTAGCAATCATGAACATGGTGTCATACACTATCCTTTTCTCACAATGCTCACCAGGTGGATAGTATCTGAGGAGGAAGCGCTTCAATCTCATCGTCCCACACCAAGCTCGTTGATATTAAACACTTAGCTGCGCCTTGTCCTGGTATGAGGGCGGGGTAAAAGTCTGGCTACGCGAGACTAGTTCTGTGTTGCACATGTGTAATTGTGTGTACACACTGGTGTGTATCAACACCTTTTCGTACTGCGTGAATGTTGATTGCAATTGTAAGCGAGAACTAGCACACGTGCTGAGACGTCGATCTCTGTCATCATGAGTTTTTGAATCTTTACTTTTAGTTTTTATGGTTGTTTCATCACATCAACGCTACTAGGTAATGACGAGGTACTTTTCAAGCTTATCAACAGTATCGTAAAAGAACCATTCCACCTTCTCCAGTCTTCCTGCTAAGTGCTTCGAATTCTGTAATGGTTGATTAGATGTACGTTTGCATTCTTAGCTCATACTGCAGATGGATGTCCATCTGACACTTCATGGTCACATTCTATCTAATGCATTAATAACAATAAGCAACCAGTATTTTTCTTCTTGTCAACATAATGTTTACCCTCAGTACACTCGATTTCTTATACTCGATCGTTTAATTGATGTGCTTGAGACAGATGTCAATGTGCCTGACAGACAACCTTCAGACATTTCCACTATCTATATATATAAAGGAGAGGTGTCTGTCTGTCTGTCTGTCTGTCTGTCTGTCCGTCTGTCTGTGTGTCCAATACATATATTTTCAACATTGAAATCTACAATCAACACAACTAAGCAACTCTACTGTCCCAATCGCACAAAATCTCTACCAAACTAAAATTCTACAGAAACCAGCCCTATATAGGGCTGTACAGTAAAGCACATTAATAATTGTGTATATTGTTCATTCTCTTCACTTTCCTTGTATGTTCCAGTAAGCAGGATGTCTTCCTGAAAATCACTCTATCGTTACATTGTTGTAACTGAACTGATAAACGTTGTCTCCAATATGTTGTAAAATTGGATGCATTCTGATGACCGTCCTCATCATAAGACATGAGAGAAAGAGTCCTTAAAACTGTTGAGCCTCATCACCCCATCTGCCATAATGTTCAAATACCAAAGGGATTGCTGTTGGTGCATACCCTCCTGGTAGCACTTGGGAGTCATACTTTGTATGTTTGATCTTTTCTCTTCTGGATGCAGCAGCACCATCAATATAAGCAGCTCTAGAATATCTTTGCTGAATGGATGTGATAGAGCAATGTCTAATTCTGCTGCTGGCGTGCAGAATGATTCCGCAACATAGATGTCTGACCTTCCACTGGAAGTGGTGTAGCAATCTTTAGGCTCAATGTAGTACGGTACATGTAACTGCATGGCTGAGACAATCTGCCCACACAGCGAGTCCGATCTAGGCCGAATTTGGCTCGCACACGCCGAATTCATTCCGCGGTCGAAAGTGAGACTGTGGTCGTCTTCCTGACTTCTCCCATGACGACGCGATTTCTCGCCGATCGCACTCGCTTCAGCTCGCCACACACACACACACACACACACACACACACACACACACACACACACACACACTCACGCACACACACACACACACACACACACACACACACACACACACACACACACACACACACGCACGCATGCGCGCGCGCACACACACACACACACACACACACACACACACACACACACACACACACATACACACACACACACACACACACACACACACACACACACACACACACACACACACACACACACACACACACACAACTACATGCACAAATGTTCGTAGCTTTGAAGCGAGTAGAACACAGTTTCATACTTACTACTGGTATTATTGCAACTAAGTGTAAAGTCTGATTCAAACCACCTATACACAAACACTGCATAGCTCTTAGCATATTTTGCAAGTACACTGTAAACCTAAGATCCACAAGCTCGAGATATGAGACTATACATGTATACCAAGTATGATTTAGGAAATGTGTATTTTTGTTACGCTATAGAATCTTTGTTTAATTAATTAATGGAGTAGGCTGTGCTTTCACATTCCTAAAACCTTACCAAACTAGAAATTTAAAAACTTTTTCTCTGAAAAAAGAAATAGATGTAGGGATTGTATAAGTAATAGAAACAAGATTTAGATAATATGAACCAAAGCCAGACATCATTAGTGAATCCTTCCAACCACATTCCCTACATTTTACGTAGTGGTGATGGCAGCGCATCCTGGGCTTCAATCCACACTGTGTCTGGGGCGAGGCTATCTAATTAGTAGGTTGGAAGGATTCACTAATGATGTCTGGCTTTGGTTCATATTATCTAAATCTTGTTTCTATTACTTTTTATACAATCCCTACATCTATTTCTTTTTTCAGAGAAAAAGTTTTAAATTTGTAGTCAATATATGGGTCTACATGCAATTGCACAAAATGTGTGATATTGGAAGACAAACCTAAATTGTGAGCAATTAAGCACAAAGCCACCTCCTGTGTGTCAGGATTGAATTTGATAAATCCAGTCTCAACGTGCAATGTTGTCTTTGTTTCAAAATTCGAACTTTTCAAGCTGCATTTGTGCATATATAAATAAAATAAATACAGTTGGAAAAAACCTTCATTTACAACTCAAGAGGATAGCCTCATATATAAGGTATAACCTGTTATTTCTGAAATCATGATATTTCTGCGAATTCTGCAAAGAAATCACAGAGCGCACAAATAAAATTCGCAGAAATTTAGGCCTGTTCTCGGAGTCCCAGGCAGTCACTGTGCAGACACATGTAAATGTACATGTACATGTGTGAACCAGTACATGCAGTATTCCTGGTTGAAACGCAGAAATTTAATTCGCAGTAATTAAAACTTCTGCTTAGATTCTCAAATTGCAGTAATTTAAGACCACAGAAATAACCGGTTATACGATATTATGCAAGCTCTAACTAAAGAAAGAAGTAAATCACAGACTGGAACATATACCACAGCACCTCTTCCATGTTTGATAGCAATTAAAGTAGGCCGCATACACACACACACACACACACACACACACACACACACACACACACACACACACACACACACACACACACACACACACACACACACACACACACACACACACACACACACACACACACACACACACACACTGCTGCCTTGCAGCTATGTGTATAGTTTAACAGGGGTGGCCAATTATCTGGCGCTATGGTAGGGCCACAGGTGGCACCAGAAACTGGTCTTGCATGAGCACCAAGCAAGCAAACATCTGGCACCAAGGGCTTGAACTCAAACAATGGTGATGTCACGACTGTGTTTGAAGATTATAAACATACATATACATCATGAGGATGTCTGTCTGCCTGTCTGTCTGTATGTACATGTATGCATGTATGTATGTATGTATGTATGTATAAATGTAGACCGGAGTTTCTTACAACTACATGACTGTCTGTAGTCATCTTTAGCTAGACGTTTTAGGGTAAATGATTTAATTAGATCGTGATTGTTATTGTTTTAGAAGTCGTAACGAATCTCAATAATAATAAAACAATGTACGTATAAATGTATGTATGCATGTGGCAAATTAATCTGTAACTATTTCTAATGCTGTACATATACAAGCTGGGCCCTAGAGACTGTTGTAACCCAAAAATGTATGTACTAGGTACAGGTAGGTGGGTCCATTTTCGTTAGACACCAATATACATATATATATATATATATATATATATATATATATATATATATATATATATATATGCATTCCTGGTGCCACACCAAGGCACCAGCCTTATCCGAACTTGGCCACCTCTGGTTTAATTAAACTAGTAGCAAACAACAACAATAACAACAATAACAAACTAATTAATTAATTAATTGTAACTATCACATTACTTGTATCTTATAGACTTTCTCACTTCTTCCATCTCTATCTCCTCTCAATATGTGAATGCATCAATAGTTGCGTACTTTCCTTTTCCTTTCCCAACCCAACATCCCAGCAGCCACTTTAGACTCCCAACACTAACTCCGGATCCTGCCTTACTACTACTAGTAGACTCAGACATGCCAAACTGACGTAAAACGCGGCACAAAGTGCCTGGAAGATCAGTGTTGCCGAAGCTAGGTTTTTCCCTAGTTAAATAAACAGCATTCATTCATTCATTCATTCATTCATTCATTCATTCATTCATTCATTCATTCATTCATTCATTCATTCATTCATTCATTCATTCATTCATTCATTCATTCATTCATTCATTCATTCATTCATTCATTCATTCATTCATTCATTCATTCATTCATTCATTCATTCATTCATTCATTCATTCATTCATTCATTCATTCATTCATTCATTCATTCATTCATTCATTCATTCATTCATTCATTCATTCATTCATTCATTCATTCATTCATTCATTCATTCATTCATTCATTCATTCATTCATTCATTCATTCATTCATTCATTCATTCATTCATTCATTCATTCATTCATTCATTCATTCATTCATTCATTCATTCATTCATTCATTCATTCATTCATTCATTCATTCATTCATTCATTCATTCATTCATTCATTCATTCATTCATTCATTCATTCATTCATTCATTCATTCATTCATTCATTCATTCATTCATTCATTCATTCATTCATTCATTCATTCATTCATTCATTCATTCATTCATTCATTCATTCATTCATTCATTCATTCATTCATTCATTCATTCATTCATTCATTCATTCATTCATTCATTCATTCATTCATTCATTCATTCATTCATTCATTCATTCATTCATTCATTCATTCATTCATTCATTCATTCATTCATTCATTCATTCATTCATTCATTCATTCATTCATTCATTCATTCATTCATTCATTCATTCATTCATTCATTCATTCATTCATTCATTCATTCATTCATTCATTCATTCATTCATTCATTCATTCATTCATTCATTCATTCATTCATTCATTCATTCATTCATTCATTCATTCATTCATTCATTCATTCATTCATTCATTCATTCATTCATTCATTCATTCATTCATTCATTCATTCATTCATTCATTCATTCATTCATTCATTCATTCATTCATTCATTCATTCATTCATTCATTCATTCATTCATTCATTCATTCATTCATTCATTCATTCATTCATTCATTCATTCATTCATTCATTCATTCATTCATTCATTCATTCATTCATTCATTCATTCATTCATTCATTCATTCATTCATTCATTCATTCATTCATTCATTCATTCATTCATTCATTCATTCATTCATTCATTCATTCATTCATTCATTCATTCATTCATTCATTCATTCATTCATTCATTCATTCATTCATTCATTCATATATTTGAGAGATCTTGCCATCTCAACAGATATATGTCTACAAGAAACTAACCAGGGCCAAGAGCCCCTATGTCACACTGCGATTCAGCTAAACCAAAAAACCGTCCAGCTGGAATGTTAACAGTTTCCTGGCCAATTGACGTCTTGCCCACAATGCTGAGGATCTTGCTGTGGATCATCTCTGCGTTTTCTTTCTGGAGACAGACAGCTAACCAGATGGACCATGCAATCCCTCCTAAAGTGGCTGGAAGAAACGTTTGAGACAGATGGTGCCAGCATTGAAGCTTCCTTTAGTGTCTCTTCAGCTCATTCCCCCCCCCCCCCCCCATCTTCCGTAGACCTCGATAGCATTCATTCATTCATTCAACCCAAGACACAAGCGCGACACAGGCATTGGTGCGGGGTCTCCGAGGCATATCATTGCTCGCTGTTCTTTTAGTGTTGGAATAATAACATCTGTATCTTTGAGACAACAAACTTCGACGACGTTCCCTGTCAACTATCTGATACGGTGTCAGAACATCCGGGCGCTCCTAAACAAAGGCGTGTCTTTGTATGATCGATGGAGGGTCTTGTTGTGGAAGTCCGGGGTAGTAATGGCGCTTATTACAAGGTAAGATAGATGATTCAATGGTCTTCTGTTTGCTATATGGCTTTCATGTGATTGTAGGCGTTTGTTCGCAGCGTAAGCGACTCTACAGTTCGCGTGGCGTTTGAGAACGAGTGAGTTTTCCTTCATATTTGATCGCGATGACGTCGTGATGTGACACATTACGCACGTACTGCGCTTGCTCTGACTGCATGGCGCATTTATAGATTTTGAATGATGAGAATATGTCGTGTTGGTGTGTTTAGTGGGGGCCCTTTGGGGTTAGAAGCAAGACACTCGCCTATAACTGTCACCGTTATGAGTTAGGATTTAACATATTGTGAGATGGTGTTTAAACTTTATCTACAGTAGTAATATTTATGACATTGAGGTGTAAATTAAACACTTATGTGATATAGGGGACTCTATGAGATGACTGTCTTAGCTAGACAGAGTTAGAGTTGTGTATTGTGAGTGTGGAGATTGTGACGTTTTACGTTTGCCACGCAAAGCAAATTTATGATTTTTCCTAGCGCAAAACAGATTGGTTAATACTTATTCTCATGAAATATTGTGTGCATGACTTGTATTGTAGCTGGCAAGCAGAGAAAGACATTCCTCATGAAGATGTTCGTCTTGTTGCTACAATTCCACCAGACATTCAGTTTCACGTAAATGATGAAGTTGAGGTCGTACACACACACCTTGATGCTTCCTGCATATATTGCCAGTTACTTATGTCATACCTTTAGGTGTTTTCGCGTGCAAGTGAAGAGGAGCCATGTGGCTGGTGGAAAGCTAAAGTAACAAAGGAGAAGGGCGATGTGAGTGATAATGACAGCCAGAAATTGTAGTTGATGGACGTGGAGACTGTTCTTCAGTTCTATGTGATTGAATATTTGGGATGGGATTCAAAGTATACAGAAATTGTAGAGAGAGAGAGGCTACGTCCAGTGAACAAGCTGTATGTGTCACGTTTTGTTGTTGTGAAATGATTGTTTATAGTTTGTTTCTGTTAGGCCTTCGTTAAGTAGAAATCATTTCTACTCATGTGCGTTTAGCATTCCAGATGATCTAGTGCAAGAGTAAGTCATTGTGTATGATGACTGTGTTTACTTGATGGCTACCTATCATTGTGTTGTGTTGTGCATAATTGTGGGTGCATGTACAGCCAGCTGCAAACTATTGACACATTTATGCTTGGAGGTGTAGCCATGGGTAGCTTGAGCAGAAACGCATCCGTTTTCAGGTCACGTACGTTTTTTAGATAGAAGAGAACTATTGTGTATGCTCGTAGGTTTGCTAGACTCTTGGAAACTCACAATTGCGCATCAGTAGCTTGTGTCCTTTTTTCATTTTTGATAGCGTTTCCCTTGCTAGCGTAGCTCTAGACAAAGGTGCATTCGGGTAGACATGCGTTCAGTGTACGACAACAGATCACAAGGCGTGAGCAAGTGCCACTCCGCCTGGATTGCGTCTTCAACGTTTTGAGGCCTATGAAGCTCAACACACCGTTTGATGACCGCCCAGAAGTTTTCTATTTCATGCAAGATCTGGTGAGCTAGCGGGCCAATTGAGAAACCGTGACGCCCAGAATCTGGTTTTCCTAGCTTCACTATCAGCGGAATTTTAATTCTTAGGCATCGTGTAGCGATACTTGCATCATGAAGTTTTCTTCTTCTGGTGGAAGAATTGCACGATGACAACTTCCTGCACTGCAAGCTGATGTGCAAGTTTGCTGATTTGTTGTTCCTTTTGCATCATGTTCACTAATTGAATCTGTTCGATGGTTTTCAGCTAGTTTTTTGGTCTTCCACTGGAAGCTCTGCATTGAATTCCTTCTCCAGTGTCCAGTCTTTGGAGAGTTAATTTCAGTAAGCAGTAAAGCAAGAAACACGTAAAAGTTGGCAGATTTTGATGGCTTCTTAGTACTGGAGCGGAATAGTTAACAGAATATCACAGCGCTGTCTTTCATGACTCGTTTCATGATGGAAAAGTTTTTTACGCGGATGCACATACTATGGAGTAGCTTTTGTGACTGCTTTTCAGCTGTTTGAGAAAAATTTGGTTCGGTTTCTTAGTAAATAGAAAACAAGAAAACTTTTCAAAAATAGTAGAAGTAAACCGGAAATGTGTCAATAGTTTTGACGCGGACTGTGTAGTTAGCTGTCATTAGTAATGTTTAGGAGAATAATCCGCATAAGCCATATACACACAAACGAACAAAGAGACAACTCTGTTACATTTACGTAGTTCTTAGATCTGTCTGTTTTGTTATTTACTCAATTATTCATTTCATTTGACTGATGGACTGCAAATCTGTATTGTGAGTTATAACTAGCGTGGGTGGGTGTCTCTATGTTACATTTATGTGTTGGTCTAGCTGTTGTTGTGGTCTGTTCTTTTGTATTTTGCTAACTTTGCATGTAGTTGTCATGATGAAACACTCCACAGAGACTTTAAAGCGGTTCTAGGTCCTGTGTCAATCTCCATAGATGATGCCAATCGTCAGTTAGTGGTTCTGGTATGTTTGTTGGATTGGTATTGTATTTGATGTGTTGACTATTCTATATACAGTCTACAGATGCTGAAGCTATTGCAAAAGCTGAAACAATAGGTGATTTGCACATGAAGTCAATTAGCGCAAAACTGACTATCAGACATCGTACAGATGAAGCTCGAACCAAATTGGAGGTATTACATACAGTAAAATAATAGCCATCACGCAAGCAGTCAAGTACCCCTTAAGTCTCAGAGCATGTTCACACCCGGCCTAATCATGATTAGTTTGGTGTTAGTGCACCAACGCAGGGGTGTTCCCAGGATTTTTGGAAGGCACAACGGAAATAACCACGCCCACCTTAAATTTTGGCCCGTCCATTCCAATTTTTATGCCCAACCGACAAAAGCTTTCATGTAGGTTTGCTTACGCTGACATGCCACAAACTGTTGTCACACAATGCTCAGGCACAAAAGGCAAAGTGGTTTATCTTTTTAAAAAGTTTCTCTCTGTCTTAGTTCACTGTGCTTGACCACATGATAGCTAGATTAATGCGAGTGGGAAAATTTTCAGACCTCAAGAAGTTGAGAACCTCTCTTTATATAGGATAGGAAGGCCAGATATCTACAGACTTCGTTTGTTACCATCAGATACTGATCTAAATAGTGGGCAGAGTGCAAGACAACCACTGTTGAGCTTTGAGTACTTGTATTACAATTAAGTTCATACCATATGGCAGTTTTGTCGTAATTGGTCTTATCTTCAAACCAAGCAACCCAGGAACTACTTAGCCTGAAACAACTTCCCACTTTTCAAAATACAAATACAAGTCCATTGTCTTTATAGCTAATCACTGCCTACTCATATAGCAAGGCATGGCGGGCCTGTACCAAGTGGAAGCCAAGGCATGGGGAGTGCCGTGCCTTTTGTATACCGAGGGCAACCCTGCTAACACCACTCGTTCACATTGGTTCTAATCATGATTAGTGTAACACTATTCTAACGTGTAAAGAGTAGTATTACAACCACATTAGTGGCGTTAGTGGTTGCATGTGACTCTGGCACATGAGGTAGTATACAAGAAGAGCATGCTGCCGATGTTTCTGATGTGGTGTTGATGTTTAAGTGTACAAACGCAGCAACAACATGGCGATGTATACGGAGCGCGGGCAGATGTCTACTACGTGTGTTCCTGTACATGTGACAACTTCTGCCATTCCTGAAGGAGCTGCCAGAAAAGCAAACTAAATGCTTCTTCTCTCTTCAAACCTAAAGCAATGGATTCGTCAAGACAATTCATGCAAATTCTTTCCGGATATGACGGATGAAAATTATCGAGGCTAATTACACTCACCCACGTGACTTACTAATCGTAGTTAGGGGTGTGAATGCATTTGCGTTAATGTTGGCCTAATCATAGTTAGTCCAGATGTTGGTGTGAACACACTCTCGGTCCAGTATACGTATGTCTTGCTGTTAATTTGTAATGATGTAACTGCTACTAAGACTGTGTTTACACTAGAGGTGCACACAAGGCCTCTTGTGTCGAGTTGTTTTAAATTGCATCTTGTGTTGGGAGTCATTTTCTTACATCCACTCATTACTTTAAAACACCCAGATACAGACCCAAGGACGTAAGTCAACTCAAGAAAATAGGATCAAAATGACTGGGCATGTCTGGCATAGATGAGCTTACGTTCACTAGAGAAACTTAAGTGCATCAGGATGCAAGATGTAGACAGCAATCAGTGAATAGACGGCACAACATGGCAATGATGCAGAGGCGAGACGAAAGTTTCAAAACGTACACAAGATGTAAAATGCAAGAGAGTTTAATATAAGCCCAGCCCAAGTTTTTTACTACTTTGTATTTGTCTACAAAAGCATGCAGCTTGGTCAAAGTCTGTGCACATGTAACAGTGTTATTTATGTTCATGTTAGAGCACTCGTCTTGGTACCGACCACGAGAACTGCATTGTGGAGACTTTTCAGGTGAAAGCAGATTTTGTGGGTTTGGCTATTGGAACACGAGGGTCAAATATCAATGAAGCTAGAGAGCTAGCTGGTATTACAGCTATTGATCTGGATGAGAGGAACTGTGTGTTCACAATATATGCTGAGGTAAATGTATGAAACACTGAATGAGTACTATTAGTTGACTACAGCTGACTGTATAGACAAACAGAAAGACAAAGAGAGCCACACTGGCAGATTACTGAACAGACAGGGAGCTAACTGGATGAACAGACAGATAGACGTATAAACAGACAAGTCGATAGTGGGCACATAGACATGAGCAGGCAGACAGACAAAAATACAGATAAACTCAACTTTGAGAGAGGGGGGTTATTTTTCTGTTTGTTGTGCTTCTCTAGACTCGCGAAGCAGCTAAGCAAGCTCGTTCAATGTTAGAGTATTTTGAGGAAATTATCAATGTGCCTGCAGAGTTTGCTGGTATTCCAGTATTTATTTTCTGTTTGCTATGTTATCTAAATCATGTGGTTATGTGTTGTACTTTAGGCCATGTTATTGGAAAGAATGGACGTGTTATTCAGGACATTGTGGATAGGACAGGAGTTGTCCGTCTCAATATACACAATGAAAAGAAAGAAGATCAGGTGGGTTTATACTGGCATCTTACTACACAGCTGATCAGACAACACACAACACACAGGTTTACTACTACCAGATACTGTATAACCTGTTATTTCTGCAATCTTAAAGGGCAACTTGCACACAAAAACAAGTTGCTCTTGAAGAATAGCCATGCTTTCAAGAAGTTCAACGGTACCCTAGTCGCTAGCCAAAGCGACTCCGTAAAGGAGAAATGGCGTTTCGAATGCTCCCAGACGAAAAAGGTGTGTGAGGCATGACATCACTGGAAGTCGACCTGGATTGTTTGTATTGGAAAAATCTCGATTAGCACAACACGACTCTCTACATCAAATTGCTTGATTGGAGGCAACACTTGAAGATTCACCTTCACTGTGAAGTAGGTGCAGCTTCGTAACGATGAGAGGAAAACGCTGGAGGCATTTGTTATGACTTCTCTTGCGCATAGGTCTAGAACCTCAAGAATACATCACATCGACTTCCGCTTTGACGTGTAGTGCTGTAAACAGACTGCTCTTACATCTGTCATAACCCTAACTCTAACCCTCTCACTAGCTCTGCTTTGAAATCTCTCTCAAAGCAATCCGACTGAAAATGAGCTACGCTTACTCTGGCATATGGTCCGACTGCCTCCGTATTAGCCTTAAATGCAGAATCCACTCTCTCAACCACGCTCGATTGAAAGGAAATCTAAACAGACTTCTTTCTCTGTTCCGGGCACGTTTACGACAAACTTTACAAGTCAATGGCATACTAATGAACGTTAGATATCTCAAATCGGAGTTAGGAAACTTCAGATCGACTAGAAGAGACTTAGACTAAGAGAACACAGCAAAGCAGAAGTTGATGAAGTGTTTCCTCAAAGTTCCAGACCTACGTGCATGAGAAGTCATAACAAATCCTCCAGCGTTTTTCTCTCATTGCTACGAAACTACACCTACCTCAACGTGAAGGTGAATGTTAAAGTGTTGCCTCCAATCAGGTGATTTGATGTAGAAAATCGCGTTGCACTATTCAAAATTTTTCCAATACAAAACGATCCAGGCCGACCTCCAGTCACGTCATACCTCGCGCACATTGTCATCTGGGAGCATTCAAAATGCAATTTCTCCTTTACACAGTCGCTTTTGGTTGGCAACTAGGGTACCATTGAACTTCTCGAAGACAAGGCTATTTTTAAAAGCGACTTGTTTTTGCTTGCGAATTCTCCTTTAAATTACTGCGAATTAAATTTCTGTGTTCTAACCAGGAACAGGAAGATAGTTACTGGTACACACATGTACATGTGTACACGTGTCCAAACAGTGAGTTTGTGGGACTCCAAGGATAAGCCTAAATAAATATCTACGAATTTTATGTGTGTTCTGTGATTTCTTCGCAGAATTTGCAGAAATATCGTGATCGCAGAAATAACCGGTTATACGGTAATAGTTACTGTAATGAGACACTAAATTGGATGTCAAACAAAACACTAATTGATCAGTTGCATGATTCTCCATTGAGACGGTTTGTGTTGTTTTCAGGTTCCTTTTTCTTTCATTGGTTCTAAAAAGAGCATTGATAAAGCTCGCTTGATGGTCAGTTACCACATTGAACACACAAAGGTTAATTGCAGTAGTGTTAGAAGTTCATAATGTGCTCTTGTAGATCGCTGTAACGTGTTTTTAGGAATTGGATTCTCTACGTTGTGAGCAACTAGCTCTAGACCAACAGCTGAGATCTCTGGGAGCACTTCCAAGTTTTTCGTCTCCTTTCGGAGGCGGTGGAAGTGGAATATACTTTCCTCCTGGTGGAGCAAGGGGCCGTGGAAGAGGAAGGGGGCAACGTAGAGGTAGAGGACCCAGACCAGGCAGACAGCAGGAACAAGATGATAATGAAGGTACAACTTGTCTGTTCATATGATTGTCTTTTTGTCTATCTTCCTGGTTGCATGCCAGTTCATTAGTTGTTCCATTCACTCACTACCCAGTTATGGCTCCATGGTTCACAGTTGTTACATCATACTGTTCCTTCTGTATTTCCTTTTTGTTCTTTATAGCGAACGAACAGGGTGAAGAGAATGGTCAGCATGAAGATGCCAATGATGATGGAGAAAGAGATGAACACACAAGATCAGACCAAGGATATCAGCATCATCAAGATCATGATGATGACAACACTCAAGGTGAAGTCCAACAACAGCCACAAGGAAGAGGCAGAGGCAAACGTCGACGTGGTGGCGGTCGTAGACGAAGAGAACAGTATGACTCAAAACAAGATCAGGAAGAGAGGGACACGAGTGATCAACGAGGGCCAAGAGAAAACAGGCAACAGACTCGCCGTTCTGGAGCACGGCGCCGTGTTGATGCTGATGATAATGCGAGGGGACAATCAACAGTTGGGAAACAAAGGGAAGATGGAATGGAAAATGGAGAAGCTTGGGAAGGTATGGATATCGATTGTAAACTATAACCATCTGCTTGCATTTATTTATTCACTGTGTCATAGTTTGTTGACATCTATTAATTCTAGTTGGTCATTAGACTTTGATTCAAGACTTCAAAAAAGGTTTTTAGGGTTTGGTGGGTGTGGGAACATTTCTCAACAACTACCAGCTCATTCTTAACAGATGTTTTTCTGTACCTACAACTACCTTTGTGTACATTTGTACATTTGTATGTAGCAACTGGTGGTTTAAGTTAATTTATTAATTTCTGGTACGCATGTCATTGTACAATGTACTGTCAAGTCATTAACTGTATTTGTTCTGTAGAAGAGCCAAGTGACAAAGCATTGCCTCAACGCCAGCCACGTCAGAGACAAGGTCGAAACAGACAGAGAGAGAATGGAGAACGTGATTCCAGCTGATTACCATGTCTACTGATCATGAAGCATGCAGTAGTAGTTTGGTTGATTGGCAACCACCATCTGGCATTAGAGATAATTGTTATTTTTACACTCTGGCTTGATCTGTGATTGAGTCTGTTGGTTAATCCGTGTTCAGTAACTTGCCTTCGTGTTTCTACATTGATTCATTCATTGTGTTTCTGTGTGCACACTTAAGATTTTCTGTTTGCAATGAAGTGACTAACGTGAAACTGTGCAATTGGGTCTTAGCTCAATCAATTCCTTGTTGCCTTCCTCAACTGTTAACCAGAAATTGGTTGGTGAACATTCAACTGTCGTCTAGTTGTTGGTATAACTACTACCAATAACATTACAACTCAGAGTTGTCTTTGTTAGCTTTCTTTCCTTTCTTAGTCTTCTCTGCTTCCTCTTGCTTACCTTCTGGTTTCGTTTCTCTATTATTTGGCTCCAGTTTTTCATCAGTCTCGCCGTCAGACGCAACAACAGCGGGTTTTTCTATATTCTCGCCACCTGCACTTTTCTGCGACTGATTAGCATCTTGCTGATTAGCGTTTGATGGATCAGTTGGAATGATTTCATCTACAACAGGGATTACCTCAATTTCAGAATCAGATGGTTCACTTGGAGGTAAGAACTCGGAGGGAGGAGGAGGAGGAGGAGGACTTTCATCCATCATTGGATCATCTAGTGTCATCTGGAAGACAATTAACAAGCAGTTTAAAAACGAGCCTGCTAAAAATACGAACTATAGACTGTTCCCCATACCTGTTGTCGGAATTCATCTTCTTCTGGTTGTCCATATGTCACTTCAAGCAGTTTCTCCTCAGCTTCTTCAATCTTTCGTTTAAGAGAGATATCCTGCATCACATAACATTGCTGTGTACAAGGAGTAACCACCACTGTACTTGCCACGTACTTGTCGTGGTACAAAATCTTCATCTTTGATGCCTTCTACTTCCTTGTAATGTCTTATATTATTAAGCATCACCTCATCATCAGGATGATACAGAAGATATGTCATAGCACACTCAACGGCCTTCTTTACCTTATCAGCTAATTGAACATGAACAAATATATAACAACAGAGTAAATCAATAGCACAATTGCACAAAGATGGGTAAATTGTACAAACAAGCATATCTACCATGTACAGAAGGCATATGGACAATGACAACTAAGCAAGCAAAACTAAAGACAGATTGAATTAAGTTGTATACCCTTGTAGTATGCAAACTGTAGATAGTGAAAATGACTCTCAAAGAATTGATACAGCACATCCTTCTTTCTGTTTGTTCCCAGCTTATGTGGGCAGTCACTGCGACACTGCAGCAATGACTGCACACTACCTGATAACATCGTTGCCAAATCTGGAGTCCTCTCTATAGATCGTCCTTCACACACCAATCGGCACTCCTCATACTTCAGCAAATACTTCACAATTGCATCTTCAAATGCTTCAATAGCTGCACCCCATTCCTCTTTCTCATAGAATTGCACAGCCTTTTCATACGCATCCATGTGCTTCTCTGTTTCCAGTGGCTCAAAGTTGCTTTCCTTTAATCCTAATGTTTTGTAGTATTCAATATTATTTTGTCCCACTTCATCTTCTGGATTATAATAAAGATACGTCGACGCTGCCTGTGCTGCCTGTGTCAGATTGCCAACCTTGTACAAAGCCAGTTGCATGTAATTGTATGTGTTCCTTGTCTCAAATGCTTCTCTCACTTCTTCTGATACATCTGCCCATACTCTGTTCCCAAATTTTATTTTTTTGCATCTCTTCACACATGCACCATACATCAAAACAGAGTAGAAACATTGAAACTCCAAATCAGTAGAAAAATCTTTTGGAATTTGAGAATCAGTCTCCTTTGGATCACGACACTGTCTCTTGCATTGAATTAAACCTTCATGATAAGACCTATGAGAAATGAATATCATTCAATTAAACTTCTCAAAGACATAATTAGTACTTGAAGTTGACAAGAAAGTTGCACTACATACAACAATAGTAAACTAACAAACCAATGTAGTAAACAAACAAACAAAAACACAACAGAACAGACACAGAGAACACAAACAAACAGACAGGACATCATGATCTAGACAATGTCTGTTCAGACATAAAAATGTTGAAATAAAGCAGCAAGACAGACAAACAGGAAAACAAACAAACACCACCAACACAATACAGGACACTTCGTCTAATAAGATGTCGCTATTTATTTACTAATTTAATTAATTAGTGAGAACAAGTACCTGTAATCATCAAGAGCCTGTTCCATCAATGATATGGTTTCCTCCCATTTCTCACCACTGTAAGCCTCGACTGCATCTGCATACAGCTGGTCATATGTTGGAGGTGGCGGAGTTTCCATCATGCCTCCCATGCCCATCATACCCATCCCACCAAATGCACCTCCATGGCCTTGCATTCTCATCAGATCCAAAGCTGTTAGCCCGCCGCCGCCGCCACCGAAAAATGCATCCACATAATGAAGAACAAGCAAAGCAGCTACGCATCGCAACATCTTTGTCTTTACGTCAACACACACCACACACCAGCGGTATTGAAGTCTACTAATGTTATTATACAACGTGCGTTAGACTATGCACATTGCGCTAAAGCGCGTTACAGTGTGGTGGCTATGGAGACCAAGAAACGAGAAAGTGAGAAGTCCACACGTCTTCCCCCCTATCTGTTGGACAGCATGAAACGTGCGGTACTGGATGAAATATCAAAGAAAGTTGGAGCGTTTTCAGCTGGCACAGAGGGCAATTACTCTCATTCTCTTGCGGGAACGTTGCCTTGCAGTGATATGGCGGGAAAAGTATCTCCTGCCATAGCGGCAATAGTTTCTCACTTTCTACAGCGGGATGGATGGGAAACAAAGGTTCACAACGCTCTGTTTCTTGAAACTTGCCGCAAACCGAGGGATTCACGTGATGAGGAGCTACAATTCATGAAAGACGCATTAGCTGCTTGGACGAAGAGAATCCTTAGGAGCATTAATGCAATGTGTACAGAACTCAGTCTACCGCTAGCAAGGAAGAGAAGCAGCCAGCAGGCTGTATTGTATGCTGCTAAATGGGACACTCTAGGCACAGAATGTGGGAGTTTGAAACCAGGGTTAAAGCCCGTATATTCACCTAAAGATTTTTATGACGTCATAACTAATATTAAGAATCCTAATTTGTGTGTTGATCGGGGTACTTCTGCATATTGGGGCATGATTCCTGTTGAAGTTGATGTAAAGGCAATCAATGAGTTACAGCAGATGTTCAAAGAACTCGATCCTAGTAGATATCAACATCTTGGAATTGATGATTATGTAATGAGTGAGTTTGAAAATGAGCACCAGGCTTTGGGGCAGAGAGTTCTGAGGAGTGGAAGTGTAGCAGCTGCTCGACAGTATGTGAAGTTTGGTTGTCCAATGGGGCTAAGAGGCAAATTATGGTCAATGGCATTAGGAGTTGTATTTGATGATTTCCAGTTGTCATATTTTGATCAGTTAAGAAGTTCTGTCATAGAGTATGACCTTCTGATGGACTGCATTATGATGCAGGACATTAGAATGACATCTGCCAATGATGAACATTTCTTTGTATTTGAAGATGTTTTGCATCAAGTTGTTCTTGCTCTCTTGCGTGATGTTCATTTGACTGACTGCAAACAACAAACAACACGTTTAAAGTCATACATTCGAGGTCATCTTGGAAGTACTGATTTTATGGTGACTTACCCACCTAGTGGTGTTGTTCCATTTTACGGCTTCTCTTTATATGTTACTCCATTTTGTTATTTGTTTAAATCATCACCAGAAATTTACCTTTGCTTTAGTGCATTTTATCAAAATCATCTTCATCGTCTACACAACATTTCATCCCACTGTGAGTCAATTGTTAGCTTGTCTCGTCAGTTTGAAGATCTTCTCCAGAGTGAGAATTGGCCTCTGTTTCAACATCTTGTGAGTGTAGGTGTGCAGCCACTTAAACTAGTCTTCAATTGGTTGATGCAAGCATTTGCCGGTCTTCTTGATTCATTTCAAACATTTCTACTGTGGGATCGTATTATTGGGTTTGATTCTCTTCTCTTGCTGCCTTTGTTGGCTGTAGGGATATTATCATTTAGAAAAGAGAGTCTAATGCAAGTAACAAGTGTGGCCCAGGCAGAAGCTGTTTTGTCAGACATTGGGTTTGTCCAAGTCATCCCTCTAATTCAGCTTGCTTTGTTTGGGCGAGTCAGTGATGGATAACAAACATGTGTTTGGTAGTCTGGTCTGTTGTGTAATAACATTCAAGAAAACTAGCAGTCTGGGGATGGATGGCAGTAGGGAGGGATGGTGTAGCTGTACGCTTTCATTAGTTTTTTTTTGTAATGGAATATTCCTCAGTTATGTTTTATAATTATCATGATGTACTGTTTAGTTTTGTATTAACACTTTGCCAGCTAAACAATTGCTGTATAGGTATGTCTGTCTAGTACATGCAGTGAGCTGGTACAGAGTGTAGACAATCTGTAGTCTTGTAGAGTTACTGTTGTAGACCAGATTATCACACAATCAGCAAACTCATTACTTGCACTGGGTTAATTGCTGGCATGCAATCATTTGCATTTGTGTCATCGTGTATACTATCACAGCAAACTCTTTGATACTTTTTAGTGGTTGACAGAATGAGATGCTAGGTATCCATATCAACTCAGAAAAAGAGAGAAACTTTAGACTTGTTCCTAGAGCTCAGTTGGGTTACACATGTTTCATGTTTTATTCCCATAATTTATACAGACTACATGCACTCTTCTACTTCTCTAACTAGTTTAATTATCACCCTGCAAACAAGTGATATTTGCAACAATAAAGCAAGAGCACAACTACAAACCTATTTAATTAAAAAATCAGTTTATAAATAATGTAGAATCTTTCAAAATTTCTAAGTTATTGATTAATTAAGCAACTAATATTTGTGCTGACAGCACATTGCCATCCAGGCTCAGCACATCTTTGACAACTCTCACAAGCTTTTCTTCATTTTCTATGATTGGTTGTATAGCATTCTGGCACTGACTAATGATAACTCGGATAGATAGTGATTTAGACGTGGCGACATCACTAATCCATTTCTGAATTTCAAATACATCCAAACTTGAAAAACATACCAGTAAAATTAAAAGAATTTGTGACACAAATGGCTGCTGATCACTTCTTTTCAAAAGATTCATCACGGACTGAGTAAAATCTCCTTTTCCTGTAACCATGACAACAGGCATGATCAACTGATTAGTTATTGTAACATCAATTTTTTCCCATAGCTCACTGTGTGTGACACAATATCCATCTACTTCTATTACAGAAACACATTGTCTAATAGCAGTAGCAGCAGCCACACTTTCAGCCCAAATGTTAATCTTATTCACCCTTGATGCTGACTGTTCTTGCAGGACATACTTTGCTGCATACAGGTCTTTCTTATAAGTCACTTTCCATAAAGTTTCTGGTCCAGCAATTAATTTAGCCTTGACTTTGCAATACTTGAGAACAAGATGCAGACACTCAGTACCATACTCGAGATCATGTTCACTGCATCTTTCATATGCCTCACAAATTACATCATATCTGAAGGCTTGTGGCATCTCACTTGATACATGAGATGATCTATCTAAAGAACGAGAAAGAAACTGCTCTTCATCTGGAACCAAAACTGTGGAAACCAGTGGGCGTGTCATCCCACAAGCACCATGTATCCATGCTGTAGTAGCGCATTCATTCACTGTTCTTTCGTCAATGAAAGGCCGCACACCGTCGTGAATAATAACTACGTCCGGAGGAGAAGACGACAGAGCCTTCAATCCATTCCGAATAGATGAGTGTCGCGTTACTCCTCCAGCAACGTAAATCACTTTAGCTCCACCCCAACGAGAGAGGAATTTCCGGTTAGGATGCGTAGGCCCGGGTAACACAACGACCACACCCTTCACCCATGAAATCTTCTGGAACACGTCCAATGCGTGACACAGTAACGGCTTATTGCCTAAATAAGCAAACTGCTTCGGAGTACCAAGATCCATTCTCGCTCCGCATCCAGCGGCAGGCAAAACAACAGCAACGGTAAAGTTCATCCGGTCTCTAGAATAACGCATGCGTAAATCGAACGACGAGTCTACGAAGTTGGTTGCATCTGGACGGGAGAATGGGAGATACAGCAGGTTTGTACAACCGTATAATGTCTACTCGACAGAAGCGAGAGGGCTCTGTAGTTCCCATCTCTTACCAAAAGTTTCTGTGGGTTCAGACGAGGTAAGACGCGTACGCAATATTCTACTCCTTTGTTCTTGAATAGTAGAGAAGACACACCGCGATATATTACATCTCTTCTTCATTTGCAGAATGTTCCAGAAAGTCAATCCAGATCCTAAGGAATGTGAACGCGCTTGCTCTGTAAACCAAATTTCACGTCATTACTTCTTGTGTGTGTTTCACTGATTGCTCACCTTTCTCACATCAGGCTCTAGCGAGCGTCGTTCGAGACGGCAAGCAACACCCGTGCTTAAAGGGTCTCAAGAGTGTTTCTAGAAGGTTGTGCATTGAAGCTGCGTTGCCTTGTGTGACACAAGCGTGTGCAGCTATGCTAAAGCAGCGGATATCTCGAGATAGACTCACTCCCAGCCTTATTAAATTGCTATCCACGCTTCACTGGATTCTCCTTGAGTCCCCACTTGCCGACGATCGGTATCAGGTCAAATTTGAGACGATTGAGGCTTTTGTTAAAGAAATTGTTCCTTGCATTGATGATGTTGGTAAGTGAAACAGCTCGTAGCTAAAATAGCATCAATTTGTCATCATACGTGTTGTCTATCTCGTCATCTGGCGTTATTGGCAATTCTCTACTTTATGGCATTTTTGGTTTGTGCCAACTGTCAAGCATTTCTAATAGACTCAATGTAGGGTCTTCACTGCAGTATTCCTTGTGAGCTGGCTTTTCTTACATCTAAAATTCCAGGGAATCTGCAGAACAAGGCGTGGTCAGTCTCTTGCCACCTACTAAATTTGTAGCCGCTGGGCATGGATAAAACATGAACAATGGGTATTGATCAATGGACTTTGCCATCTGCCTGTATTTCCTTAGTTTCTTTCCTTTAATTTACGTATATCTACAACCACATTTGTTACATGCAGCATAAACCTAGCATTTCACGCTTCAGTAATCATAAAGCACCACTACTAGACAACAAAAATGCATGGACCTGCCAGTTTGTTATTTTTCAGAGGATGTTTTAGTATTTCAACCTTTTCTGACGGTAACAGAGAACATCTATTTGATGACATCAGCAAATACATAGGTGTAGCTAGTATAGTAGTCATCCTTCATGAAATTATGGTTTACATAGATATGACAAGATAATGGATTTTGTAGACATGACAGGAACTGGAAATCATTTGTTATGCTGTGTAGTAGTAGCGCCATGTAGGTTGGCTCACTAAAAGTATTTTAATGACCATTGTTTATCACTGATGTGAATGAAAACATAAGACACACTTCAAACAGAAATTCTCTGGAACTATTGTTATACATTGTATGATTTTGTGTAGATGTTGCCAAGGATCTTGTTGGAACAGGAGATCTTCGACGAGGAGCTGAACCAATATGGGAATGTTTACAACGACACCTTACACCAGAAGTTCCTTTATTGAACTACCTGTATCGATCAGATCCAGTCCCATCTGACACGCAAAGTGCTGTGTCTTCAATCAGCGGGGTTGGAGTGGAGAGGGTGTCTGTCTTTGACATAGCAGTCATGCGAGCTGTTGGTACAACAAGCTGGCCAGATTGTGCAGTAGAATGGGCACTGAAATACCTTTGCACTAAAGTAATCAGAAGCAAGATAAATAAACAAAGCAAACGGATGGGAGTTCCACCTTCTATTCATATCTCTACGTCTTACTTAGGAAGTCCAGGTAGAAGTAGTCCTTTGCATCAAAGGCTAAGGAAAAGCCAAAGTGTGGAACCAACCATAAAATCGGAGAAAGATGCTGCAATGGGCAGTTCTGAATTAAAAGATAAAAGACTTGTTGGTCGGACAGAATCAGATAGTTCAATAATTGTTGCTCATGTAAGAGCCAAGGAGAAACGAGAACAAAGTTTGAGCAGTGAAAGTCCAAGTATTCAATGCTCTAATCCACTGCTTAATGATTACGCAGAAGTCGTATCTACAGTGCTGTATGGTAGCTCACTTGATAGGCCACAGCAGCGAAAACAGAAGGCACTCAAGCAGCAAGAGTCATCTGTTGTCTCAATGGATGTGAGAGATGAAATAGATTTGTCATATTATGTAGCACCTGATTTGCGGCTTAGCATCCCAGCAATCTTTGATGTCATCACTTATCAAATTCTGTGGAGCCAGTCTGCATTCAGCTCTCGTGTCTATGAAGGAATGCTAAATCTCATTCGGGAATGTCTATGTGTTGGCTTTCAGAGCTTCTCGTCACGACATCCCATTTCAGCAATAGATACTGCTGCTCCCTATAGTATATCTTCTCCACCTCCAACACGATCTGTGAGCTATAATCAAGAAGAAGAATTCCAGTTTCTACGTAAGGCTCTCTGGACAGTGCTTCTCTTGTTGCGACATCTTGGCTGCTGTGAACATGGTTGCAAATATGGGATAAAAGGAAGGCAAGGTCGAAGATTACATGCTTTAGTATCAGAATGTCTTTCAATGATTGCTCAACACAATTTGTTAGAGTTTAAGAAACATATTCGATGTATTATTGTTGACAAGCCTCTGGTTGAGGTTCTCTCATGTCTCCATGCTTTCTTCTGTTTCTGCACCATTGAGAATGACACAACACTGCAGAATTGTGTTCAATCTTTATCTACATTGAAGACATCTATTCGAATTAATGAAGAGGGAGGGGCAGGCAGTTTTGATGATTTGTCTCATCTTCAAATGAGTGACGTGCAAATTCCAGTTGGATACAAAAAGGGAAAGGAGAATGTCGAAGTAGGGATGGTGAAGATTGTATTATCTCATTTGACGAATAGATTAATGACAGAAGATATGGGAAAACCGGCTACATTTGTAAGTTTGAAGTTTGGCATGGAAGAGGGAGATCTCACAAAAACTAATAAAAATAGGCCTTTATAGTTAATTAACAGAGCATCTCATGTGCATTGGCTTTATGCTCAAGTCTGTCCTTATCATAAAAATAGAAAGGATTGTTTTTTACTATCATGTGGCACAGTCAATAGTACTGTTGTTCAAACCATCAGGAAGCAATTACTGGAAGATAGTGACACTTGAACAGTGTAACATCAAATCTGTTTGCAGAAGGCCAATTTAGTAGTGGTCAGAGTACTGTGTTGTTGTAATCTTTATTTATCTTTTCAACAATACTAGTCTTTAAGGGCAGAACTTTCAGATGAAGAGACAAAGAATATGTCTGAACAGTGCATGTGGTCTTTCACCGATTGCTTCTTGTTGGTCTCATAGATGACACCTTTATTATGATGTCAAGTAACAACATTTGAATTCTCTTGTTAAGACCTACTTTTGAGGTTTTGGTTCTGTTTTTGTACTTTTGAGGCTTTGGTTCTGTTTTTGTGAGATGTCTTCTGTAATTAAGTAAACATAGACATACAGGCAGGAATTTGCAGTCAAACAAAAACGTGGTGTACAGAGTGGCAGGTGGACTGATAGACAAGTAGACAGACACTGAGATTGACAAATAGATTAACTGACTTGTAGTAAAGTGTCTAAGGACAGAATGCATATGTAAAATGATTCATGTGCCATTCTGTCAATTATTTTAGGGAATCTCGCAACAGTTTTGTCTCTTCATCACATATTTAAATGCCCATCATGACAAGCTCCTAAAACGTGTTGCATTTGCTTCTCTCTTTAATAGCAAGCATTTCAAGTCATGTTTTCTTCAAACTAAAAAACTCAGCAGTCAATTAAGTGGAGATTTGGAGTCATTTGCACGACCCAGCACTGATTTGCCAACTTCGCCATTTTCCCAGAACACTGCTAATTCTGATACTCCTCGCATAAACAGGGTTCAATCGGCAAAGAAGATGTGGAAGAGACTAACAAAGAGCAAATCAAAGACGAAATCTTCAATCAGTCAACGCAGTATAGATCGCAGTGCAAGTTCATCATTCCTGCCAGGAAGGAGGAGGCATATCAGTATAGGCGAGTTAGATCCTCTAAAGGCGGTTGATTTACAGTCAGTGCGGTATGGATTGAAGCAGTTCTCTATTCTCCTCAGTTGCTCAGAGCTTGGAGCTTTGCCAAGTAGCAATACACTTGCTGCTTTGCTGGACATGGTGAGAAATGGCAGGTCATTTGTCTTTGCTTGCTTAGACTGATCAATCAACGAATTGACTGTCTGTTTTGTGTTTCATTTTTACTATGATAATCAAAGCAATCTGTAACACTTATATTGAAAACTCAGTGAACATTGTTTGCATACATTAGAGGCAGATAATTACATTGAATTGCATTGAAATGGTACACATAAAACAGGTGGGTTGCTTTGCTTCTCGCATGTTGTTGCTCAGACATCTAACAGATAGATGATCTACTTTGAGACAAACATTGTTTGTCAATACTTTACATTTTTATTCTGTTTACTTAGTTACACACGTGTGTGTGTGTGCGCGCGCACACACACACACACACACACACACACACACACACCACATGTAAGCACATGGCTAAGGTTTATTGGATTTGTTGTAGTTTAATCTTGTGTTTACTTTGTTTATGCATTTAAACATTTCATTTGTTTGTATAAATATATAAACTACTTGGCAGACAGTAACATAACAAAACTTTGTAGAAAGGCAAATGTAAAATGATTTATATCTATGAATAACATCTGTCTGTGCAGTAATCTATAGATTGTTGTGTCAGGATGCTCCTGTTCTTCCAAGAGCTGCTATTTTTCTTGAATGTTCAAATCTCATTTATCGTTGTCGCAATGGTCATTACACAGTGTGGATGAATGCTAACTCTTTACGAGGTGCAGGACTTGCCATCAATATCTGGCACTGGGGACTGGCACTTGGAAATAAGCTTAGTGAGATCATCACATCAGAGAAGGAGAAGGAGGTAGTGGATTAGTTATTTGCTAAATGGGCAGTAAGATTGTGAGCTGTTATATCAATTTCGGTTGTAGGAGACTTGTTTGAAAAAGATAGATGAGTGTAGAGAAATGTCACAGTCTTTGGAAGGAGAACCTCCAAAGGATGACGGTGAAGTTTATACTTTTGCAGTTAACGTGTACTTGCTTGATGAATGGACTGGCATGCATGGTGTGTGTGTGTGTGTGTGTGTGTGTGTGTGTGTGTGTGTGTGTGTGTGTGTGTGTGTGTGTGTGTGTGTGTGTGTGTGTGTGTGTGTGTGTGTTCATGTTCATATGTGCAGGTCAGGCAGTTTAGGTACATGCATGTATAACATTAGTCAGGCAATGATTAGTTTCTTAGTAATTGTTTCTGATTATCTTCTGACTTCATTGTTTGATAGGTGAGAAACAGTGCCCTGCTGCACTTCGAATGATTTGTTGTCAGTTGCTGCTGGAGATTACTGCTTTTCTTCGTGAGTGTCCTCGTGTTTTCTCACGAAGAAAGAAGAAGTCAAGTATTTTTAGCTCAGGGCAGTTCAGCCCCAATTACTCGACTCGTTTTTCCAGTTCCCGGACAGCAAGCTCTCGGTCTGGACGGGATGGAGATAGGTTCTTTGTTAGAAGGCCAAGTCACAGTCCTGGAGTACAGAGTGGTCGTCAGGCAACTTCTGGTATGCACTAGGGACACACACACACACAAGTGACTGAAGCACTTGCAAGTACATGTGCGTACATGCCCGTATGGTACATATGTTTATTACATAGTTATTATGAATGCACATATGGTATGAAGCATACACAATAGTGATACAGTATTAGACGTATTGATTGTAACAGTGACATACTGAGATGAGCAGAAAAGACTTTTGCTGATGACTTTCATGTGGACAAATAATGATCATGGATTTTTAGTAAAGCAAAAACGCATTTGTAGTCCATGCCAACTGTACTATGATGCAAGAGTGAAACAATCTGTTTTATGTGACATGTTTGTTTTCTGTGTACAGAAAGAGAAAGAGATCGAGAGATTGGACAAGAGAAAGAAATGCGTCGTCATGTTGACACAGGCATTACTGAAGCTGTTCTTGTTGGTCCAAGTAACATGGGAATGTTATCTGTATTGCTCACTTCAAACGCTTCTGCTCCCTCATCTCTTTCTGTTTCCAGAGAAGGACGTCGTCTTAGTGCAGCATCCTCTATAGCTCATGGAGGAGCCACATCTGGTGTCAGTCGTCGTATTGAAAGGGCTGTGAGTTTCAGTGGCAAAGCTGGTCCTGCAATTGATGCAGAAGATGGTTATCGGCGTTACGGCAACAGACATTCAAATCGTCGTAACACATTATATTATGACGTGGATCTTGCCAGTTGTTTGAGTGATGGAAGTGAAGATGATGCTGATGGATATCTTAGTGATAGTGAAAAGTATGGGTCTGGTCAGAATAGCAGCTTTCTTCGGTCTGAGCGAGAAAACTTCCCATGGATGTCTGTTATAGCAGACATCATCAATGGCATGTCAACGTCCTGTAACCATGAATACTCATGTGAAGAGACATGTGTCAGGCGACAAAAGAAGCGTTGTCTGATTTTGCTGGAATCTTTGGAAGAATTATATGGCCAAACAGAGAAACCAGAGAAATATCGTAAAAGGAGTGAGGTTCAGACAGGTCACACAGAAAAAGGATTTAGTTTTACTGAAAGTAGTCAATATCAACTTGGCTTACGAGACAGCGTTAGTGGACACCATAGTCTTACCCATTCCATCGTGCAGCATTCAATAATTTCAGAGACATTGGGTCTGTCACGTGGTGGGCTTGGTCTATCTGTTAACTTTGATATCAAAACAGAACGATATTCAGGAAGAGCAAGGGCACCAAAACTTTCTACTGTTATTCACAAGACTCTTGGCACAATTGCCAACCTAGCTATTGGTGGTGTGAGCAGCCGTGGTAATGAGGATGACGAAGACGTAGAAGATACAGCACAGCCAAGGTTCAGACAGTCGAGGTTACATGAGCTTGAATCACAGGGATATGATAATGATGCAGAAAAGAAATTTAATCAGGAGAGAATTGATTACTTGAGAAATCAGGTTATTTCATTGAGAAGTACTAAAAAAGGAGTGATTCTAATATTGATATATTGATATATGTTGATATGTGTTGAGTCTGTTGTCTTAGGGGCTTTATCTAACGTTTTGTTGTTACACATTTTATTGCATCTTTATTTGATGCTAAGTTTCACTTCCGTGTGTGTCTGTTCGTCTGTAATTTTTGCTTTTTTGCATGTCCACCCATTAAGTTTCAGACTGTTTATCTTCTATCAATCTTCTCTGTCTTCCTATCTCACCTCAAAAACGTGTTTCATTGTATGCATTCTATGTCTATTTTAGTTCAGGGAGGTAGGTGGTTTAGATGCACACGAGTTCTCATATGTTTGTTGTTACCGAGGTGACAAGCAGACATTTGATGTTTTGATTGTGTCTAGGTAATTGGTCTTTGTCACTGTGGCTTCTCAGCATATATTGTCGCTGCCCCTGTTCTTCCTGAGTCATTGTTTCAAGTGATTGTGGACAGTGCATGGAACATGCTATTGGATTCCAATCATGACCTCAGCTCATCAGCAGCTTGCGTTTTTCTTCTTGCATCAGCCAAAGTGGGGAAAGCAGCAGAAAGTAAACTGATGGATTCTTTGGATAGTCCAGACCCATTGACACGTTTAAATGGCATTGCCAGGTCAGTAGCGTAATGTATAAGAGCTAGCGTTGATGTTGTATTGAGCCATCTGTTTAATATGCAGTTTTGCGTCAGATATACATACATTTGTACGTTTTCAATAAGTGAAATGTTGTGATGTAGGTTTGGTGTTTTGTGGGAGAACCGTTACCAGGTGTGGCCTAGAATGGAGAAGGATGCCCAGAAGAAATTCAAAGTTCCTCCACTGAATATCGGATTCACATTACCATCACCACCTCTTGGATGTGCTGGTGTGTTACCTCCTGACACACCATGGAAAGTGCAGAGGGAGACAAAGAGTGGACAAGCAACTGGAAGCAAGGTATGTCTTTTTCATCTTGAATGCACAATAAAATAACTTGTGTGTCTATCTGTTTTCTCTCTGTCAATTTGTCTGTGTGTGTACTTGCTGCTTTTGTGGCTTGCAGATTTTATGCTGTTGGAATCAATCTTTTGTTGTTGTGCAATTCTTATTTCTTGTTCAACTATTCATACTCTGTATTTGCTATAGTGGGTACTGTATTGTGGATTATGGGGACACATGCATTAATCAAAACAGATGTCAGATTTTGTTTACACGAGTAGTTTATTGACAACTAGCTTGGGATATGTGCACACTATTGCTTATACAAGTCAGCCTGATGTAATGCACTTGTTTCATCTGCCAGAAATTAAGTGCTCTTGTATTTGGCTTATTACCAACATGACAAAGAGCAGGAGAACATTGCTCTGCCTTTCCAAAGATGTTAACATGCGGCGGGGCACGTTAGCACAAGTTGCCTTCTGGTGCTGTAAACATTCTCTCATTTCATATACGTCTATTTTACTTTAGCTGTATGCAGTTCTAATGTGTCTGCCATGATTTACACTTTAGTTACATGCATTCTTGGGTCTGTAACTGTTCTTGCTTCAGATGGAAGATGGAATTCAATCTGTCAAGGAGAACATTGAGGACACTAGAAGAGACACTAAAAAACAAGGAAGGCAAAACTTCAACATGCGCAGAATTCCGATCATACAGAAAGCTGGAATTGATTCCGCTGCTGTAGACGTGGAAGGTTGGTTAGTTTGCTAGTAAATGTTTAATCTTTATTTTCTATCTTTGTAGGAATCTGGTAGTTGTGAATTTATCTGCTTATCTTTGTGTAATGTTTGTTTTCTTGACTTGATCGTTTGCATGTACCTGTTCTCTCTGTTTGTGTGCATGTGTACAGAGAAGTACTGCCTTGCAGTGAAATGGCATTTTTGTGTACAGAACCAAGTCTTCTAGTGTTTAACTCGCAGTGTGTAGGAGGATCAATGAACTACACAGAACCAGTTTATGTGTGTGGAAACACAACGATCTATTTGTTTGTTTGTCTATCCAATTGGCTGCTTGCTTATATATGTATCTATTTATTTATTAAATACATACTTTCAAATTTGATGACTTTAACAATGGAAGAGCAAACTACACCAGTAAAAGTTATGATCATTAGGTTAGCATGTTTCTACTTGACAGTCTCCATTGATCTCGCATATTTTATTTTGTTCCATTTTGTTCTCATATGCTCATTCTTTCACTCAGGTGATGGTTCTCATGATGTTGAACGAAGTCGTCATTATGCTTTGTTCCCTGCTGCTATCTACTCTGCTATTCCACGGCTTATTCAACTATTGGACGCTGCTGTTGTTGGTGACAACACAAACACAACAAGTGAAGCAGTACAGCAGTGTTTATCAGTTTGTCTGTTCGAAAACACTTGCTGTTTAGTTGCAGAAGCAGTTCAATGTGTTATCTGGAAATGTCTTGTTGAAGAACCGGCTCTCTTCTTCAGACCATTTCAAGAGAGAGCTGTGAAATCTGGGCAGCAGGTCAGGTTTAAATGTGACAGACACATTTACCAGTTAATAACGCAATCTTTGCTGACACTGAGGTTGCCATAGATAATCACTAAGGGATTGGAATGGTTGGACGTAAAGTTGAATGTTTGTTCATTTTTTTGTAGTATAGCTTTACATTGCTGACGTGTTTTCTCTATTATGCTGTGCTCCTCATACATGAATAGCTTTGTGCTTAGTGTTTTATTGCTATATTAGAAAGAAGTTGCTTTTGTGACATCAGACCTTGTTAATTAAGTTTAGGAAATGTAAGGTACATTAACTTTGAAACAAAGCAGGTCAAACGTGATGTGTTGAATAGATAGGATGCCACTGGCCTATGTAGTCATGACATAAAATACTGCAGTTCTTAAATGTTGACTGTAAGCATTTAGATGATAGTGATATTGTTTTATGCATGTTATTTGTTGACTCTGTTTTGTTTCTTAGACTTTCTGATTGTGTAATCTTACATTTTGTTGTTTCTATGATTTGACATTTCAGGGTGAAATTCTTCAGTCATTGCGTTGTTTGCTACTGTACTTTCCTGTTCTTCCTCCAGCTGCAGCTCAGTTTGTCTACAACCATATGATGGGTGTTATTACGTATTATGCAAGTGGAAAGGGTCGTCTGAAGGAGAACTGTCAGGAGATTGTGTCCGATGTGCTGTCTGTCATATGGCAGGTTGTGCCTAGTGTGAAGGGACTCAATTTGAAGACTTTAAAGGAGCAGTTGAAGAGAGAACAATGTGATGTAAGATGATTGGTCATTCTATTAATTACAGGAACTCATTAATCATAACAAAGTCATACCATTTACCCATCTACGTTGGTCACTTTAGATCATGCTGTAAACAACAAATATTTACAAGAAAATTCTGTGTTATTAAATTGTCAAAATTCTTAATAATGTTGCATTCTTTTGTCTGATAAATATGAGATATTTATGCCAATGACATCAATTGCAACAACAACAACAACATTTGTACCGTAGTAGTAGATAGCAACGACAAAAGTCTTAGTACTGCCATGCTCAGTTTCAAGTACGTGGGTAGTGCTATTTCTTGGATGGCCAGACTACACATCTTCTGTACCAAGTGTCTTTCATGATCAGTCTCATGCAGGCACCGTTCACCAAATCATTACCACCATACTCATAATACTGTGACTTGGAGAAGGTACACATGTAGACAGTAGTGACCACCTGATACTGTCTATATTTCCATTTCACAGGCTGAAAGTATCTTGTTTGTCAACTACTTGCTATGTGTGGCAGTAGTATTTATGTTTTGTGTGTTGTATAGGTGACTGTTCTTATTACAGCTCGCCAGAGTACTGCCAGAGCTCTCTGTGTTTCGTGTCCCTCATTACATGGTCAGGCAAATGGTGCAGCAAATGTTGCAGTGATTAAGAATGTTGAATCTGACCATACATTTCAAAGCATTGTTGAGGCAGCAGCAAAAGATCTGAAGTTAACAGCTAAAGACTACTACTTAGAAGATCAAAGAACTGGTAAGCATTAATTTAATTAAGCTACAAGCACAAAGATGTGTAACACTACAAGTGGCATAGCACTCTGAAACAACTCCCCACCTGTGTGTGAGGGGTTGGGGTGGGGTGGGGTGGGTGTGGGTGTTTCTATTTGTATCTAATACGTCTGTGGCTGTTTGTTTGCCTGTTTGTCTATTTGTCTGTGTATTTGTTTGTCTCTTTCTATGTATGTATGTATGTATGTATGTATATATGTATGTACGTATGTTTGTATGTACCGCATGTAATACCTCATAGAAGAGCATGCTCTTCTAAGTGAGAGTTAGCAGAAAGTGTGAACAAGGCATTATGCAACTCTACTACTGACATGCCCCTGTAAGTGAGGTGGCCTTGGAAATCTTGACTTTGGCGCTTTTGTGCTTGAGCAGTGAATGTGGTGTCATGTGCAGGAGATTAGAGTTTTTCAGAACAATGAACTTACACAGGTCAAGTGATAGATGAATACATAGCCTCACACAGAAGGTGGGCAATGAGATAAACAAATGGATAAATTGCCAGACAAATTCTCAAGCTGAACTTAATTAAGTGTTGCAACTATATGTCTGAATGTAATTGGTGTATTAATAATTAGCTGCTGCACTTGTTGATCATCATTATGTTGGAGATCATTATTTCCATCGAAGAGAGTCAGAGTCACAATATCAACTTAAACTTGTTCCAATTAGCAATCAGGATGCAGAAGTAGAGGAGAAGAAACAGAGATTTGTTAGTGAATTCTGATTGTTGTTTTTATTGTACAATACTGCTAACATTGTATGTGTACAGGCTTTTTTGCATGCTCAGTCAGAACTGTGTCGTGTACTTCATGCTCACTCACTAATTGAAAGTTGTGTGGCAGCAGAACCTGGACTCATTTTGAAGGGAATGACTCCCACAGAGGTGAACTGGTTGTGATGTTATGTGCAGTGTTGTTTTTTACTGTTGAGTTGGCTGTTTCCACTACCTATTTTAACATCTAGTTGTCACACTAACAGACTGATGAGTTGATAGCTAGTTCCAAAGCCAGATATGCTAAAATTTGTGGACAGAAAACGTAGCATTTATTGCTTTTAGTCACAAGACCTGTTTTCACTTTGTAGACTTCTTTGCACAACTAAATAGCACATGTTGTGGTTTTAGTACTTACAACATCATCTGGATATCTTGTATGGAGACTTGTCTCGACAGTCATCGTTTCCACGGAAAGCTCTTGAGTCAAACTTTGAACTGTACAGTGGTATCAGTGGCAGAGTAAGTAGTGCTTATACTTGTATGTCTTACCTGCACTTTCATATGTAGTTTTTGTTGTTTGTGTGTCAAAGGTTTGATGAACTGCTCTGTCACATTTGTTGTATTTCTTGATTGTTCATGATGTATCAATCACTTTGTTTTTATCTGTCAAACCATGTAGATGCATTTATCTGTTGCTATTTTCACAACCATACACAGGCTACAATTATTTGTTATGCACTTGTCATTTTTTAACTGCGTTTGCAATAAATATCTAGATTATGTGTTTTTTTTTAAATGTTTCTGTTTGGTTTTGAGATTGATATGATAAATGTTATAGGAACTATTTGGAGTTGATCTTCTTCACAAACAAGTGTGGGTAGAGTTTATCTGGAAAATGTTTCATCACACTCCTGAATCATTTCCTTGGGGCAAAGATGCCGTTCATTTTCTGAATGTTATTAATGGCACTCTCCTACTTCACTGTGAAGACCAGTCGATGCTTCGACTCTGTCTTTCTTGTCTTCTCGGTGCTATTCGTAAATTTACTCATCTGTTTCCACGTGAGGGTTATGCACATATCATTCCTACTATTCTGCGAGTTTATGCTGCTCACTCGGCATACAACTTTGTTGTCAAGAGTGTGGAGGTGAGTGAAAAAGTTAGAGAATTTGCATTGGTGATCAGAGTTAGCAATCTGGAATTTGTATCTGATCACAATGTTTCTGATTGTTATTTGATTTTGCTGTTGTTCGTTTGTAGTATTTTTGGGTGGAATGTTATGCTGCTCATGGATGTCAATTTTTACTGGAGGTTAGTATTGTCTTGGTTGATTGTACAGTAGTATGAATGTGTACGTTTTACTTTTATTACAATGTAGATGTTATCAGCTGCTGCTCCTCTGTTAGTTACAAATCGTGTCCCATACTTTGGTCAAGAGCAGCAGAGGCTGCATTCACAATACAAGGTGAGATTGCATGGCAACATAACATATAGACTGGTTGGTTGAGATGCAGGCTTTGCGGTTTGTAGGTTCTTCCAGTTCATCTTTATAGCTTGTTGAATTGTCTCGAAAAGAATGAAGCTGAGGATGTGTTGCTTTTGGAGGAGATGATAGCGGGCAATAAACAGGCAATGAACACAGAAGAGAGGCAAAGGAGTATGACACAGGACAGTATCTTCAGCAACTCTAGTTCTACATTAGAGGCAAGATGCTTATCTAGTTGATGAATAAATAAACCAAGAAGATGCAGCTCTCCTGAAATGCCTTAATTCATTCGTGTATAGTAATACAACATATTAAGAGATCTAAAAGTCACATTTATTGAGATATGTATCTTTCTAGTGCAACAGTCTAACATGTTGACAACAAATACATTTCTCCGGTTCTAAAAACTAATGCAGTGATTAATGCCATGTTGTTTGTACATTTAGGAAGACAATAACCAAAATAGATTTACTATGGACACTGCATTCAGATTGATAGTCTCAGTCATCACCTTTGATCCAGAGTCTCTGCGTGCATCACAAATGCTGGTATGGTATTGTTGTATGCACTTCTGTTTTGTAATTTATTTGACTTTTGTACAGTATTTACTTGATGCACTGATGCCATATCTTTTGAGTGGCATTGACAGACAAACGCTAGCGAAGTACGCACAATCAATGCAAGTTCTAATCACTGGATGTTCATCTCTTAAAGAGTAAGAGAAAACACATCAAGAATGCATGCTGTGTTGGTTAAGTTACCTGTTTCAAAAATATCATAGGACACTGTGACAGCAATTCTAGTACACTCAAACCTCCCTAATCCGGACAGTATGGGACCAGCTACTGTCCGGATTCTAGAAATGTCCGGAGGATAGAGATAGCTAATGCATGTTATATCTTTGGAATCCGAGGCCTTTTTATGTAAGGTTTGGTGAACGTTATACCAGTTCTGCATACAGTATGCGTCTAGTGTAGAGTACACACTTGCACTACACCGTAATGTACATGTGCACTTTGTTCTACAGTTACACATACGTTGCATATACACGTTCACCTAGCTCTGGCACGTGGTTATACAGGGAGTTTCTTGGCAAAATGCTTACCCTCGGAGTCCCAAAATCTGATATGCACTGGGAAAAAGGGTCTGGGCTAGGGAGATGTCTGGATCTTGGAGGTCCGGAATAGGGAGGTTCGAATGTATGTCAATGTTTACATAGTAAACGTAGGTTAACATCAGGAGTAGCAGAGGATTGCAGAAGCTTTGTAATGTTAATAATAGGTAGAGGTGGAACTATGACGTATTGATACAAATGACTGTGAGAACGTTGCATTGTTCGGTTAGCATTGTATAGCCGGTAGCTTATCAATATGAGTAAGCGCAGTACTCATTCGGCCCGACTTGAAGCATCCCTCACTCTTCCTCAGTCCCCGGGAAGAAATTGCTTCGCTTCCGGACATTTCAATTCGCCTGCTTCTGGAGCAATACCATCTTGTTCCCACCGGTTCCAGGCCGGAACGAATGAAGCGACTCTCCGCTGTTCTTTTTCCTGCAGACGGAGGGAGCTACTGCAACCACCGCAGAGCCGGCAGCACCTTCATCCACGCCAGCGGTGACAGAAATGCCTACCATGGTCACGCAGATCGACAGCGCATTGCTAGAAACTGTGATCCATTCAGCGGTACAAGCATCGGTAGCTGCCATGTCCGAAGCCATCCGTCCTGTCCTGAGTCATTCAAGTTCCAGATCAGGCTCTGCCTGCCACGCCACAAGGGAGGGCCGTACCCGGACGCGGAGTCGCAATCGTGGGAACTGGAACGACAGCAGCCGCAGTTCTCGGTCATCACCAAGGTCACGATCACCACGCAGACGACGGTCCAGATCACCCAGTCACCGTTCCCGCACAAGATCAAAATCACGTTGTTACAGCCCTCACACTTCTCTCGGTTACTGATCTTGTGCAGCATCTTGGATGCTTTCTAGGAGGACAAAGAGGAAGATATTAGCAGGTGATTATGTTGACTCTGACGTAATACTTACTGAAGTAACGACCAACACTGGTGGGGTCCCCATGGCAACGAAAGCCTCGGTCTCCGGTCCAAAGCACAGAAATGTCCGCGACATCGGTTTGTGGCTTCAGGCTTGGTCTGCATACGCAGCGACAGTCTTACTAGCGGATCCAGCTCGAGATTACGAACTTATCAGCTACCAGTCTATAGTCGCCCAAGCTAGTTCGGAATACCAAACTTCAGCGTGGTTAAAAATACGATAGAGCCTTTCGCTATTTCGTCAGCAGGTCCACGGGTGTAAGATGGGACACGATCAACCACCACCTATGGGCTCAGTGTTTCACAGGTCACGCAGCAACCTCTGTCGCCTGCTATACATGTGGCCAGCCGGGCCATGTGGCAACAGACTGTACTCACACCGACTAGTCCTTTCGTCCCCCAGGCGAGCAATCGCACCTTCCCGTAACATCTCCAACCCCGCTTCTGGCAAACCCGAAATCTGTCGTGCCTTCAACGCTGGTCGATGCAAGAACCAAGCGTCACCAAGCTTGTGCAAATACTGACACGAATGTTTTACCTGCCACGGCGATCACCCAGAGGCCACATGTTCCCGCATGGGCACCAATAAACAAGCATAAACCAGACACTCCACTTCAGCCTGAGGTTTTTGCAATGTCACTACATAATCACCCTGATCCCACGTTTGTTGAATCACTGCTTTGGTTGCTACGTCACGGTTTCAATCTTGGCTACACTGGTGCATGTTGCTTTTGTTTATCGTCCAATCTGAAGTCGGCACTGGAGCACAAGGTCATTGTTCAGCAAGGGCTCGATTTAGAATGTGAACGCGGCCACATGGCTGGCCCTTGCAAGGATCCCCCACTACCAACTCTCCAGTGCTCTGGCGTAGGTGTCGTTCCAAAGAAAAACGGTAGCTGGAGACTGATCATGCACCTCTCCACTCCTCGCGGATTTAGTATTAACGACAGCATCGACCCGGAGGAGTATCATCTGCGGTACAAGAAAATTGATGATGCCATTGCCTTCGTGAAACAGGCCGGTCAGGGTTGCTACATGGCGAAGATGGACTTGAAACATGCCTTTCGTCTGTGCCCAGTCCGCCGAGAGGATTGGGACCTATTGGTAGTCTATTGGGAGGCCAATACTACGTCGACAAGCGCTTACCCTTTGGTCTACGCTCTTCACCAGCACTATTTAATCAAGTAGCGGACGCGTTTGAATGGATCCTAGTAAACGAGTGCCACATTAAGCATGTTGTTCACTACCTAGACGATTTCTTCTTTGTCGAACCAGGTAACCCCACTTGCCATGCATCCATGACACGGGTCAAGGACAAAGCCCAGCAGCTGGGCGTAGTGATGGAGCCAAGCAAAGAAACAGGCCCAACTACAACTATAACTTTCCTAGGCATTGGACTTGACTCAGAGGCGATGGTGGCTAGGTTACCTCCTGAAAACTGAAGGATCTGATGAGTGAAATTCCCCAATGGCTGTCACGCCGTAAGGCGACCAAGTGCGATTTGCAACCAATAATCGGCAAGCTTAGTTTCGTATACAAGATCGTTCCAGCTGGCCGAATTTTCCTACGCCGACTCATCGACCTGACCACCTCCGTTCGACTGAGTCATCACCATGTCTATATTACCAGCGAAAGTAGGAAGGATTTCCGGTGGTGGTATCATTTTCTCCCGTCCTGGAATGGGGTGGCAATGATGTTGGATTCGCATCTCTCCGCTGCAGCAGATATGGAGCTCTACACAGATGCGTCAGGTTCACACGGCTTCGGCGCATACTACGGGGAGCGTGGTTCCGCGGTGACTGGCAGGCGCATCAGACGCTTGAATCAGGGAAATCCATAGCATGGCAAGAATTGTTTGCCGTTGTCGTAGCCGGTCTGACATGGGGCAAACACTGGGCCAGCAAGCGGGTTTTGTTCCACTGTGATAATCAGAGCGTAGTCGACGTGTGGCAACACGGTTCAGCCCGCTGCCCCAATCTGTTGGCACTCGTCCGTTGCTTGTTCTTTATGGCAGCAAACAATAACTTTACCGTCATTATTAGACACATTCCGGGCTCTTCTAACGTAATTGCTGATGCATTGTCTCGCGCACAGATGCCCAAGTTCCATGCATTGGCACCTCTGGCAGCACCACGGCCGACTCCACTGCCTGCGGAAGCTCTCACCATTGGTCTCCCGGACCAGCAGTGACATTCTTTCTAAACGAAAGCATCGCCACCTCATCACGACGCACTTATAAGGCAGGCATGTCACGGTATACAGAGTTCTGCAGGCAGAGGAAGTGGTCACCATTTCCAGCTTCAGAGTCCTCTCTCGTTGAGTCTGTCGCATCAACAGCTTTTGAAGTGCAGTACCAGACGCTGAAGGTGTATCTGGCCGGCATCAAACACCATCATCAACTTGCAGGCCTGCCAGACCCCATAGCAACTTCCATCCGCCTTCCCCTCGTGCTCCGAGGCATCAGACAACGCGGACTTCAGCTACCTTCTAAACTGCTGCGCCTTCCAATCACTATCAAGATCATGGGTGAACTAAAATGTGCTCTGCGAGAACAGCTTGACTTATCAACCGACGACCTTCGGATGTATTGGGCTGCATTTACCACTGCCTTCTTCGGCTTTCTTCGATGCTTGGAATATACGGCTCCAAGTCCCAGCCATTTGACAAGGACCGAACGTTTTTACACTCCAATCTTACAATCGACGCCAACGGGTATCGGCTGCACATCAAGGAGTCTAAGACGGACCCGTTCCGCTTGGGCGTAGACCTATTTCTTAGCCGATCACACCATTCAGTCTGTCCGGTAAAAGCGTTGGAAAATACATGGCCCATTCCAGATCTAGAGCATCGGATCTACCGTTATTCTCACACGCGGATGGGTCCTTCCTCACCCCTCTACATCGTACCTCTATGCTTCGGTCTTTACTACACAAATTGGGCTTCAACGAAGACCAATACTCAGGTCACAGCTTCCGGATCGGAGCAGCAACAACAGCAGCTGCAGCTGGCCTGCCAGATTGGCTGATAAAAACTCTTGGTCGTTGGCTGTCAGACTGCTACCAACGATACATCCAACTAAATGCCAAGGCTACCTCTTCTGTGGCAAACGCGCTCGCAAAAGCCCACATTGCGACAGACTTCCATTGTGGTCCGCTGACTGACAGATTTGCTCTTCTTTTTTTTTCTATTTCTTGTTAATCACACTTGGTCACGATACACGGTTGGTGCTTATGTTGAATTTGATGTCTCAGACTGTATTTCAGTGCACTGGTACACACGCAGTCTACTGGCTTTCTTTGGGGTAGCGTGCCATTTTTTGGGGGTGGGCCCTGTTCAGGGCAGTCTTGGCCAACATTACGAGTACCTCTACTCAGGTGGCAACATCAATGCCACTAACATCTTCGGCTCAAGCCAGTTGTCTCATGTACGTCATTCAACAGAATGGGTTCTGTGATGGTGTGTTGAGCCTCCAACGTCAGCTTGACTGACCTCTTGGGCTTAAGTACATGGTGGTTCTATCGGGCGTCAATCCTCCAACGTCACCCCGAGTGACCTCTTGGGTTCACGCCATTTGTTGGAGCAGCTCAGAGTGTGAGCTGTCCACTCTGGTTAACCCAGCGTTCACAAAACCCTCACAACCTGGCACGTTGCCCCATTGAAGCCCCACACTGTCTCGTGTCTACACGGTATCGCAACTAGCAGGCATGTTACTTACAACATGGTAGTGCATTACAAGTGATGTTAAGTGAAATTTATGTTTCAAAATTAATTTCTGTGGTAATTGAATCACATTTTGGTGCTCAACGTAAGGAAGAAATGTTGTTCAGAGACAGTGCCTGCTCATAGTGGTGATTGGATAATATTTTTAGTAGTTGCAATTTTGTTGATAAAATGTCTCATTGTTGTGTGTGTTGTGACAACGATTTTTTATTGTGGTTGGATTAACTACAAGTTACTGATTTTATTGAGGATGTTTCACAATGGAATTGAACCTCTTATTCTGTCTATTGCTAATATAGTCATGCTGTTGGAGCCAATTTATTCATTTACGTGATAGTGTGGCTTCATATTCATTTTTGTTTTTAGAGCATTCTCACGAGCTCGTAATACAGGTGGTAATGCCAGTACATTTGCTCTCAACTCTCCATTTGCCACTCCTCACTCCAGCTTGCATAATTTCGGCCACAGCACCCAACAGGTACAACCTTCACAGGCAACACAGCAACATGGCAGCTCCAATACTTCCCATTTAACAAATAAGTTAAGGACAGGACGCACAATGAGTTTAGACCCGGAACTGATAACTAGACCATCTAACAATAGTGCTAAGCAACGATACAGTTTGTTGCCCTCTGTTCAACTGTTTTCAAAGAATCAGGGAAGCAGTGATAGGACTGCAGCGGATCATGAGAGAGCTAGACAACAAGCAGCAGAGGAAGGAACTCTGCACAGAAGTCGAGCATTATCTGATGAGGTGGCAAAGAGAAAGGCGAATATGGACAAGCAGCGAGAGGAACGGTTGAGAGATGAATTTAGAGAAAGTAGAGACTCGTTATTGTCTGTGGCATCAGAGTTCATTTCTCATAGCTCCAAGACTCATGCAAGTCGTCGTCCTATTTCAATGTTGAGAGATCCAAATGATTTTCTGTTATTGGGACCAACCTGCCATAGTGTAAGAAAGAATTTAATTGCAGTCTATCTCTTGGTTTGTTCATCACCTGCCTGCATGCATGCATGCATGCATCCATGCATGTTTCTGTTTGCCTCTCTGCATGCTTGCCTCGTTGTCCATCATTTTTGTGTTTACCTCTGCAGTTGCATAGTGTCTCAACTATTATGCTCTTTGTTATTCAGTGAACATCTTTGCTTGTCTGTCACCTATATCTTGTTACATTATCATCGTTTGTTATGGTTGTTATTTTAGATTCTAGCTAATGTTGCTAACTCTCTTCTTAAATTGGCTCCTTTTGATCCTTCAACAATGGCCTGCAATGGATTGAAAAAGTAAGCAGATCTTTCCTCACAACCAGACTGCACAATGATCTTACTTTGTCATGTTGCATATGTGATAGGTATATGTTGGAATTTCTGCCCAGCACTGCTGAGATAACATGGTATGTAGACTTTACAGACAACGGTTATCAAGAGGCCATGTATAAGATCATCAGACGTCTCTTAAAGATATTTCAACATCTAAATTTTAAGGTAATTTTTCTTTTTTTCTTGGTTATCAGGCAGATTATACGATTATGCTCTGTGTGGTTGTGCATATGTTTCATACATATGGTTATTTTGCATAAGCACATATTTCATAATATGTGTTTTGTGTAGATGCCATTGGATTGGGATGCTCTTTCGGCTCTACTCAAAGGTCCAATGAAAGTTCAAACTTGCATGATCGGTGTCACTTTCTTTCTGCTTATGTGTCTGCCCTGTTATTCTTGTTGTTTTTTTTGTGTAAGTTTGTCTCATATGTATGCATGTAAGTATGTATGTTTGTATGTATGTTACTTTGTTCGTATATGTATCATTGTATGTATGTATGTATGTATATGTATGTATGGTGCTGACTGTCTACTATGTGTTTAGGTCCTTATTTGTGCATGCAGAAACAACCTGCTCTTGGCCACTTGCCTCCAATGAGGGTAAATATTTCAGTTGTGATGTTTGTATGGAATATCTATTTGTCTGCTAACATTGCAGTGCTGTTTTTTTATTTATGAGCAGGAGTTATGTCTGCCTGCTTCTTTGCTTTTGTTTGTTTTTCTGTCTGCTTGCATGCATCTGTTTCAGTTGACTGATGTAACTTGGAGCTCCTCCTTGTTCTGATGTTTATATATGTTGGTCTTTATATATGTAAATCTTTATTTGTATGTGAGTTCTTATGTGCCTTTCTTTATGAATTTTTGTGTTTAGGAGCTGATTGAGACTGTTGTACGTATTGTCACACGCATTCAAGGAAGTTTGTTTAGTGGCATATCAAATAATAGTGGAACAATGACAAAAACTGAAACAACGACCAGTCAACGTCACTCTGGTGTGCCAACACAGAAAGTTCCATTCTTTAGAGACGAGCCGCCACCATTCTTTTGTGAGTCAGTTGTTCGCCTTGTCACAATGCTTATGATGTCAATGAAGGACCAACACACTCAAGATCAGTTTACTTTGGAGAAAGTGTGTGGGAGTTCTAAAGGCTTTGGTGAATTAAGTAGAAATTCTGCAAGAATTTTGAGAAGTCTTTTGCTGCCTCTGTGTATTCGTCTGGGATGCGGAAGGAGTGGTAAGAATCGTCTGTATTTTTCATAATGTAGGGATGTTACCGTGTTTTTGTTGCTACCATTGTAGTTGCAATATACATGTACTTCCGGTGTGCAACTAATTGTGTTCAGTTTGTGTGGATTTGTTGTTACTGTTTATCTTACTTGTATTTAGTTAACTTAACAGCCTCAGTGTCAATGTTTTGTTATCTAATATTGCAGATTGGCCAAAAGCTACATCTCAAGATGTTCGCTATGCAGTCACCTGCCTTCTTCGCACTCTTCTGTCAGGAGACAATACAACTTCAGGAATTCAAGGGGTTACTCTGCGACCATTGTTAGTTGGTGCTCTTTCTACTACCTCAGAAGCAAAGGCTGACCAATTTCGAATTAAAGATGCCACAGCAGAACAGCCACTAGATGAGAAAGTAGCAAGAGTTGTATTTCACGGTAATATGAAGATTGTGTTCATTGGTACTATGGTGATAGTTTGTTGGTTTTCTGTTGCCGTTGTTTGTGGCTTGTTATCAATCACTGTTCTTCATGTAGGTCTGAAGATCATTGTTGCTTGCTTTGAGAAGCAGCTGTCATCTCATTGGCATCGAATAGCATCTGCAATAAAACAGTTTAGCAAGAAGCCCTATTCAGGTAAGTGACTTCAACTTGGGATTTGCTATTCATCTGTAACCAATTTGCTTATTGTGGACTTGTTATCTTTCATGTCCTCACTGTATTGCCCATTTCTTGACATGTTGATCATGCTTTGTGAGTGCTAAGGTTAAGTTTTATATGCTAAGACGTTACAACACATAAACTTGAGATTGAGTTTGTCATGCTCTGCTAAGTAGAAAGTACTGACAGCCAACTCGGTTAGTACATCCAGTCATGAAAACGTTATTCAGGGTTGCAAAAAGGCACTCACTAGAAAACATTGTGTTTTCACGATTATTATTGATTGTTTGGTTTGAGCATCTATAGCCATTGATTTTTAATCTTCATCTTGATTGATGAAATTGTTGGGTGTATCTAGCTGTGTTGTGAGCTTTGTGACTGAGGGAATAGCCGTTTGCTCCATTGGAAATGCAAGAAATGGCATACCAATTATGCTGTTTGTAGTTAGTGTCTTAGTATGAAAAAAGTAAATCAAAAATCCCGTGCCCTTACGATTGCATGTGCATTTGTGTTCTATGTCTATATCACAAGCTTACTAATTAGTGTACTTTGCCTCAACAACAACAACAACAACAACAACAACAAGTGCTAATGATGTGATTTGTATCTTGTAGACTGCCAGCCGTTCTGGAATTTTCTTGAATATCTCACTAAAGAGAAAGGTCCTCTGTTTATCCAGCTCAAAGCCTTTATTAGAAGCAAGGTAGAGTATATGCATGTCAGAAATTAATTGCTTGCAACACTAATTGATTGATTATTAGCACCAAACAAATTGATTTCTGTACCATGTTTGTATCATGTGCATCACTGTTTAATAATTTTTGTAGGTGTCTCATCCTCCTTCTGGTTATTATGACGTTGCAAGGAACATTAACTTGCTTATGAATAAGGCTGGTGGAACAAGAACTTGCCATGGCAGTCTGTTGCAGCAGTTAGCTATGGAACTAGCAAAAATCAATGATCTGAATCCACCACAATGGGATGCTGACACTACAGACATTGTTTCTATTGCTGCTCTACAACCACCTCCTAAAAAAAGGAAAAAGATAACCGCTCCAGTCATGGTTAGAGACTGATATGTCTGTGTGTCTGGTTGTTACTCTATGTTGTGACAATGTCTTATTTTGTTTTGCTGCTTGATGTGCCGTATCTTGCTGTTTGCTTGCTTTTCTGTGGTTGGAATGATTTTGTTGCTCTGAAGATTTGACTTTGTTTTGTGTTGCCTAAATGTATTGTTTGTCACATTTCTTACTAGGCATCTCCTTATGTACAGAGAAGTGTGAGTACTGTTGATGCAATAGAGGAAACTGCAGATATTGACGTAGGTGTTGACAATGCGAAAGAAAGGCGTCCTCCTGGCATTCAACGATTTGTATCAGAACCAGGCCCTACTCGTAATCGTGCAGCAATTCGAGAAAGTCTGACTGGCAATGACTCAAATCTGAGAGTTCGTGTTGATGTCCACCAACCACTGCTGTCTCCAGTGCTTGAACACCAACCAAGTCACACACTTTTGTCAACATCTTTAGTTCAGGATGATGCTGACAAACCGCGGTACATTGGATCCTCTTTGTTAGACAGCAGTTTGAAAGGGAAAGAAGACAATGAGAAGGCAGCACCACAGTCACATGCTGTTGGTATAATCAATAATGGTGGCACAATGGATAGTCCTACAGCAAGTGCAAGCTCGTCAATCCTCACTAGTGGTCATGGGTCATCAGATGAAATTGATGTATGGCTGTGCACAGTTGAAGGCTTAGCTCTAAAACCACCAACTTTGAGACAAACAATATCAACAGAAAGATCTGCTGCTGACAGTCAGTCCCAAGCTGTGAAGCACAAGGCAGTTGCCCAAAAAGAAGAGTCACGGAAACGACTGGTCAAACAAGAAACGTTTGATTTTGATGACAGTCCTATCGGACATCAGGCTGACGAGGAGGTGTCGGAAGAAAAGAGTTCATTGTTGGAGTTAACTGATGTTCCTGAATATCAGGACATGGCTTCACTTGTAAGACATATGCTTTTTGAAAATCCAGACATGAGAGAATCTTATCTGTAAGAATTTATATATGTACAATTTAAGTAAATTCAATTTTATAAGAACAGTAGGATTTTAGTATAAAATGTTATCTAAAGGAAAATTCCAATGCTCATTCTGCACTATGTGCTAAATATAGACGGCCGTAGAGTGTCACGTGACTAGGGCATAAGATTGCATTACGGGACGGCCAATCAACGTGTCGCACGTGATATCATGCAACGTCTATGAGCGTGGCTGACAGAGCTGCGAGACCGCAGCCCAAGAGAGGAGTCTGAAAGAAAAGGGGGCCCTACCGTCACCAGACGGCGCAATCCAACGCCCGACCTCTGCGCTATTACCACCATGGGGATCATACTATTCCTCATCGACAACAGCGCGTCAATGAATCAACGAACGGTAGCGGGAACGACTCTTTTAGACGTCGCCAAGACGGCGGTTGAGACTTTTATCAAGGTGAGTTATGAATGTGCTTCTTTCTTTGCCTAATCACTGGAAGTTGATGTTTTGGTTGCGTTCGTGCGGTTCAGCTCCGTTCCAGAGACCCTGCGAGTCGTCAGGACCGATATATGCTCGTCTCATGCGACGAGACGCCATTTTGTTTCAAGGTGAGCGAGTATACGGGCCAGCGTGGGCTGGGCAGATGACGTCAGCGAGAAGCTTTTTCTCTAGATGTTGCAATTACATATTGATTAGCACTTTAATACATTCCGGGAAAACTTGAAAAACTAGAAATAGAGATTTGGAATATATGGCAACTGTGCAAATAGGACCTGGTGGTCACTTATCAGTCTATATATCCTTCCTAGAATCGTCACTTTGGTACACCACCTGTAGGTTCACCACTCACTCATAAACTCATGAGCCTTATTTATGGTAGACATGACTTTTATTTGCATTTTTGAAAACCAGTGACTCTGGACTAACAGTGATGTTTACAAGTTACAGTAGATACCTAGAGTATAACATGAGTGGGCATGCGCGTGCACACACACACACACACACACACACACACACACACACACACACACACACACACTCACACACACACACACACACACACACACACACACACACACACACACTTGTTATGTGTCTGTATCACTGGTTACCTTCACTGTGTAACTATTTGCATAAAAAATTAATGATTTGCACGTTTAGGGTTTTGGGATGATTTGGGTAGTCCTTACAGTGTACTTACCTCTATTTGATGGCACTAGACTGTAACTGAATGCCCAGTCACGCAGGAATTGATACTCAACATGTTGCCACCTACAGTTATCACCTCTTATGTTTCTGAGTCATTGTTGTAACATACAAGATGGACCAAGTAGGTTAGTTGTTTAGATTTAGTTTGTAATCTACTTTTAGTAACAACATTATGGTAGAGATCAGCAGTGGAAAGGCACTATGAAGGTGCCTTTGATTGTTGAACCTGTTGTCATATTGTCATGTGACAGCCACCCTATTGAATGCTAATTTGTAGTGTGTGTGTTGTGTGTGTGTGTGTGTGTGTGTGTGTGTGTGTGTGTGTGTGTGTGTGTCTGTGTGTCTGTGTGTGTGTGTGTGTGTGTGTGGTGTGTTTGTTGTGTGTGTGTGTGTGTGTGTGTGTGTGTGTGTGTGTGTGTGTGTGTATTTGTTTATATGTCTTGTCTCATCATAGTGTGGTTGGAGGGAAAGTCATTCTGTCTTTGTGAGTGAGCTGAAGAACATGCACGTGTCAGGACAGCAGGATATGTCTGTCATTCTACAACAGACATTTGACCTACTCAATGTCCATAGACTACACACAGGCATAGATAATTATGGACAAGGAAGAAATCCATTCTTTTTAGAACCAGCCGTCGTCATAGTAATTACAGACAGTCAATCGTCATCTTCGAATGAAGAGGTAAGTCTATCTTCGACTTGTCTGTATTTGCATAGAGATGAACTACACTAAATGCAGTCAACTCAAAAATATAGTGAAACATGAGGACAACAGGCAAGTTGTTTCTAGAGCATGGCTGTATTGTCACGTCTAGTGTCCAAGTGTTTCTTGTACAAAGCAAGATGCATGTTATGGACTGGCTGTATGAAGCAGAAACTGGGTGCTTCATCTTGTGTTTTGTGCATTGGGGTTGTATCTGTTTGTACGTCTGCTGTCTGTAGCAATAGTGGAAGAGCGCAATAGTATTAGTACATACCACATTTGCTAAAATCACTCTCACAATCAGCTGTTGTCAAAGGGATGGCTAAAGCCCAATTAATCTACTAGTTTCAGTAGTTTATTGAAGTTTTCAGTGTGGTGTTGTTTATACCTTCTTTCTGTCTTTTAAACTCTTCCCTCTTTGCCTCTCTGAATTTTCGCTGTCTGGCACGTTCTTCAATGAAATGTCTCTCTCGTGCCTAAGATTAAAGTAAGCAAGCTAACTTACAGTTTGAATACTCTTGTGACTCTGATGGATGGAAGACTTACTATTTAGTGTATAGATATGATTGCATACCAACACGTATCTTCAGGTGATTTTACATAAATGTGGTGCAACTGTATTTGTACAATGCATAAACAAGGTGTTTTCTTTCATACTGCCACCTGTTACAGCTTCTATAGTGCCACTTCCATCCTTCCCAATTTTCTGTAAGTGTACCAAAAACACTCCACATCACTGCTCCTTGTTTGGACAAAGACAGTTGGAACCTCCCCAATTGTCTAGCAGCGCTCCCAACTGTTAAAATGATGATAAGACGATCCTGGCTAGAAACCTGAATCTGATAGTATTGTAAAGCTTTTCTTTGTTTCCTTTTGTTCAACAGTGACTTTTAATATCCAACTGTGTAAACACTGTTGTTGTTGTTGTTGTTTTAACTATTTGTATGTTGTTTCTATGTTGCAGCTTACTATCACCAGTAAATTATGTGGTGGCAATTTAACTACAGAAGCGTATCGTTGGGACGAACGATTGTTTTCTCTGATGTTATGCTTGCCTGGCATGCCAAGCAGTCAAGATTTATCTGCTGCATTTGTAAGGCCATCTCTCTCTGCTCTTTGTGAAGCAACAGGAGGGAAGTCGTACGTCGTCACGTCCTTGCGGATGTTGAATCAAAGCATCGAGTCTCTTGTCCAGAAGTTGCATCCTGGAGTTGTCATTCGGTTTGAAAAAATGGAAGGTTCATATTTACAGGCCGTGACCAATGACACAGGTGAGTGGGGATGTTCCATCTCCTGTATTGATATAATGCTGTTTCTACGTGTTTGTCCACTCTTTTGGCTGTTGGCTGTCCATCTATTTGTTAGTCCTTCTTTTGCTTTTGTTGAACTAAACGTCCATTTCGGTCAGAATGGGCAGATGGCTGCTGCACTTTTTCTGCTGGTTGATTCATCAGCCTGGCCTGGTGATCTCCACCATCAGTTCGCAAGCACAGTGCCTTCATAGACTTCTACGTTTTTCTTCTGTCTTCTGCTCATTCCCACTTATCTAACTTTCTGATTATTGTAATACGCAGCTGTGCTTTTGAGTAAACCAGAAATGAGAGACTCTCCGGTTCCAATGGAAGTTGATCAACGAGAAATTGCAGTACATAATGGTCCACAATCTCTTGGCTTTGCAACACAGTCACAGTCAACTGTGGTTAGTGAGACAGCGAATGGAGTGAGAGGAGCAGCAGTGCCACCTGATGTGAGAGATGGAATGAGAGGGAGCGGCGTTGTGGGCATTGTACCTATTCCTCTATGGTATAGTTCTACAAAGATGATTTATGTGAGACCACATCCAAAAACTGGGATTCCCAGTGGCCACTGGCCAATTCCAGAATCATTCTTTCCTGATGGAAACACTAGTAAACTGGTAGGGTGATATTATACTTATACTTGTGTGCATGTGCATGCGTGCGTGTGTGTGTGTGTGTGTGTGTGTGTGTGTGTGTGTGTGTGTGCGTGTGCGTGTGTGTGTGTGTGTGTGTGTGTGTGTGTGTGTGTGTGTGTTGAGAGGTGTGTGATGTGTATCTGCTGTCTGTAGCTTTCAAGATCAGCACATCCTGTCGTATTGTTCACATGTGAAGACTCGCCTCCTCTTGTTATTGACAATTTGCCATTCGACAAATATGAGTTGGAGCCATCAGCTTTGACACAGTTCATACTAGAGAGGAAGATGCCTTCTGCGTGTTGGAAGGTATACAAACTGTTGACCTGTGTACCAACCTTTTTGTTTATCTTCCATCTGGTGATCCTACTTGCATGTATTTCTATTAATTAGGCCAGTTGTGCGGTTGTGATTGTTGTCTCCATTAATCATTGTTCTGTGTGAAGGTTTACATTCCTGGAAGTGGCAAAACACCTGAAAGTTGTTATCCGTTTGGTTATCTAAAGCCCAGCTCTAATCTTCAATGTGTGAACCTCTTGGTGATGCCATACAACTACCCGGTCATTCTTCCTCTTCTTGGTTGCTTATCACCATCAGTCTGTTTCCAATGGAATAGTGAATAATGTTTGCTTGTTTGTTTTTTAGATGATTTGGTGAAGAAATATAAAATGAAACCACCACGAGGCTGGAAAGCGGAGTTTGAGAAATACCTTCAAACGCTGCCTGTTTACTATGTCCAGGTACAGCCCGACTTTATCTAAGACATAAATGTGTTATAGCATAGCAATGTCATTTCTTGTTGTACGTACTGACTGGTTGGTCATATCATAAATATTGATCTCTTTGTTAGCATTAGGAAGCATCCATCTAATCATTGGTGTTTGTTTGTCTGTTTCTTTGTTTGTTTGTCTGTTTCTTTGTTGTTTGTCTGTCTGTTTGTTTGTCTGTCTGTTTGTCTGTCTGTCTGTTTGTTTGTTTGTCTGTCTGTTTGTTTGTCTGTCTGTTTGTATGTTTTTCTGTTTAATGTCTGTGTCTGTTTTGTTTGCTGTTTGTCTGTCTGTTTGTTTGTCTGTCTGTTTGTTTGTCTGTTTGTCTGTCTGTTTGTCTGTTTGTCCTTGTCTGTTTCTTTGTCTCTGCTGTTTTTGGTTTGTTTGTCTGTTGAGGTTTATTGCATTTGAATATCGATTGTTGATCTTTGTGTTGACCGATGTCTATTGTGCTTACAGCCTCTACGGAATGCTCTACGAGTAATGGGAGCTCCAAGTGGGATCGTGCCAGACAACATACCAAGTGGGTTAAGTCTTGAAGTGTCTACATATTTGAAGAGAATGAAGAAGCAAGCTAAAGCTGATAGTGACAAACTGTTGATGGTCATTGCTAATAAACCGATGGCAACAGACACAGGACAGTTGTGAGTTCGTTTACAGTCTTCCAGTGGATAGCAAATGAAATATTGCTGTGTCTGTTGTAGGCTTGGATCTGATGGTTTGCCTTTAAAAGAGGTAAGATATAATGTCTGTATGTCTGTCTCTGGCTGGCTGGCTGGCTGGCTGGCTGGCTGGCTGGCTGGCTGGCTGTCTGTCTGTAAGAAAAGAAAAAGAAAATAAAAAATATTCAGAAGAGCTTGTTCCAGGAGGATATGTATCAAGATGTGTTCCTCTTGTGATAGAACATTTGGGAGGTAGGGCACAAAGGCAGAGAATTTTTTGCAGCATTTGTCACAACAGTCAGCAAACCCAGAAGCCAATTTTAATGCTTCCATGTTCATGTTGTATTGGAGAAAAAGATTTTCTACAATTCTGCAAAGATGCAATGCCAAGTTATCCTTAGAAAAAACTGTCAAAACTGTCACCTAATCATGGTGATTTAGATAGATTATTTGATTTTGACATTCAATGCCAAGTACATTAGTTAATGACTTTGTTGTTTGCAAGGACTGATTTGTATTTTAAAAATCCTAGAATATGTACAAGTACAGTCTGTATGAGAATAAATTATCTGTCTGTCTGTCTGTCTGTCTCTGTCTCTGTCTGTCTCTTTGTCTGTCTGTCTTTTTCATTGTTTGATACCCTAGGTCTTGCTCTGTTTACCATTTGTGTCACTGCCTTTTGTCTTTTGTTCTCACCGTTTTTGGTTTATTCTGTCTGTTTGTTATGATATTGTATAATTTTATCAAACATGAATGTTATGTGTAGTCAGTTCGAGTACAGTCTTTCCGTAATCCATTTGACATTCCTCGTTCTGATCTGCTTGACCAACTAAGAGCAATGAGAGCTGCCTTCTATAATTTCTCATCTCAAGGAAATGCATATGGTGAGACAAACTTTACAACTGTGTTGTCACTGACTTACGAAGTTCTGGCCTAGTTAAAGAACACAGTGTTCCTGTCAGTCAAATGGGCAACTATCAAGAGTTTCGTAGGCAACACCACTTTCTACGTGAAATTGATGTGACAGCTTCGGGGGCAGGCAAGACACAACTGTTTGGAAATCCATACAAACTGGAACGACCAGACAAGGTAAAACCATTGTGGCTGTGTGTGTAAATGATAGTCAGGGAGCCAGCAGGTTGACATGTAGTTGGATGACCAGACGGTGAGGAGGAGAATAACACACACACACACACACACACACACACACACACACACACACACACACACACACACACACACACACACACACACACACACACGCACGCACGCACGCACGCACTCAAACGTGTGGCCCTCATGCATACGCTTTCATGCGTCTCTTTGGTAAAGTGCAGACAAGATGGACAGTGTGTGTACAAATCACTAGTTGACATACTATTATGTAACATCTTGTAAGTGTACGTTTTTCTTGTCGTAGCATCTTGTTTTGGACGAAGCCAATGAAGCAATGGTTGGACTAAACCAAAAACGTCTACACGATAACTCAAGTTCTCGTCGTGCTAAGAGAAAGAGACTTCATACACCTCCACGATCACCATCTCCCATGCCTCTGATGAAGAAAGATTCACAGAGAGCGACAAACGCTGCTGTTGCAAAACTAAAATTACCATCAGTTGACAGACAGTCGCAGCAACAGGTGAGTGTGGGATTGAAGGCAAGACCCGTGGAGTCAAGAACTAATAGCACTGTGAGTGCTAACACTGTTGCAGCACAGCAGCCACAGAGTGGTGTACTTGTGAAGAAGCAGCAGCCAGGAAATGATAACGGAGCACTTAAGAATCTTATCTTCAAAGAGTTGAGAAAGCCAGGGAAAAGTAAGCAACATCTTGCCTGCATGTGTGTGTGGCTGGCTTGTCTGTCTGGACACGTCTTAGTAACATATCTTCAAGTTGGTATCTCATCTCTTGTGTTTTCAGACTTCACTCTCGTGTTTGAACACCTGGGAAATGTGAAGGGAACAGTTGAAGTAAAGCGCTCATTTCTGAATGATATCATACGTGAAGCAGGACGATTTAAACGGAAACAATTAGTGGAGCAACTGAAAGACTGGGGAGAGAAAACTCTCACTAAATCAGAAGTCCAGTCAACTGTCAGTTAGCAGTGGGTTGTGTGTACAGACAGTTGGATATCTTGAACGATAGATGTAAGTATAGGGATCAAACTACACTGTAAAGGTGTTTCCCATGGAAACAAATTTAAAGAAATAGTGACAATGATCAGTCACCAATGATTATATCGTGTGTGTGTGTGTGTGTGTGTGTGTGTGTGTGTGTGTGTGTGTGTGTGTGTGTGGGTGGGTGTGGGCATGTGCATGTTCACACTTGCGAAATGTCAACTTGGGCACTTGCATAGACTTTCTACAAAATGCGACATTGCGTCTTGCCTTATATTGTGTTATCTGTTTAATCCGAAATGATAGAAAGTAATCAAATAATACTCAATTGTGTGCACCATCTCCATAAATTTGCAATTTGAATTGAACCAGAATTGCATGGTACACAGACTGAGAGTGGATTGATGGTGCAAACAGAACAGATAAAATTCAATGGATTTTGAGCAAACTATTAAGATAACGGAGCAGCAACCTTCTTTAATTAAATTCATTACTTCTTGTCTATTCAAAGTTGTTTTCTCTTATGTATCTTAAATGTAATGCTTTACAGCAATAGTCTTAGGTTTTTGTGGAAGAAATTTGTCTCTGCATGATGGCGAACATGCTGTGAATACAAAAGGTATATTTCTAACACTAAACATGGGTTCGTGCGTTGACTGAATTACTCGCAGCCCTTCACCAAATAGACAACCACCACAACAGTCGCAGGTGCTTGCAGTGTTGAGGAAACATCGAATGTCATTTGGTAGAGAAAAGCTGTAGAATTGATCAATGCCGTGATTTGTTACACATAATGCAGAGAGATCCAACAATCGCTAATATAGACAATATGATCAACAAGGAAGACAAAACAGTTATTTGCCTAATCAAATCTTGAGGTCAAATTCTATCAATCATCGACAGTTACTGCCAACCTGTGTGTCTGTCTGCATCTAAGCATCTCTGATTTACTGACTTTCTGTTCACATGTCGTCCTATTCTGTTCCTATCAGTTGGTATTCTGACTAACATACCAGTTGTTATAAACTATAATCACCTGTGGCTGGCTCACTGACTTTTCAGCCCACAACAGAGGATGCATGAAGTTATTGGAGGCAAGTATTTGCTTCACGTCTCGAAGCTCCAGTATTCCACAAGGAAGACCTGACAACTGATTGCCTTCAACGTTCAGCACACATAATGACTTCAATTTCCTCAAGTCATTTGACAGAAAACTGATTCTATTGTATGACACATCAACATCTCTCAAATTCTGTAGGTCATACAGCCTGAAAGCAGATGGTAAATTGAAAAGTTGAGTGGCTAGGCAGGTGAGTGAGTGTGATGTTTACCCAGCTGGTAGACTTGTAAGGAGATTGAATGAAATACAAAAAGACTTAAGACACTGGAGTTGTCTTATCTCACTAGGTATCTCTGATATTGGATTGTTCCTCATTTTGAGAACAGTCAGTTGATTGAGAAGTAAAAGTTGAGAAGGGAACTCCTGCTCATAATGGACATAAAGGAAACAACACATTTAATGACAGCGATTGCAGCAGTGGTACAGTGTTACTACCCTCAGCTCATTGAACGACAAGTTAAGGTCAGTAAGAGTGGCTGCAAGAGGTTCCAAATGTGGAAGAGACTGAAGGAAGTGTGCCTGAAAATGCAATGACTTAGACAAGACGGACAAACACATGTGATCACATTTTGAGAAGCATGCAAGGTGTGTGTGTGTGTGTGTGTGTGTGTGTGTGTGTGTGTGTGTGTGGTGCGATAGCTCAGTTGGTTAGAGAGTCATCTTACAGAGTGTTTACATCCAGGACCTTGCAGGGTCGCAAGTTCAAGTCACAGTGATGGCATAATTTCCTTAAGCAAGAAACTAACACACATTTGCTTCTTTCGAGTCAGGAGTATAAATGAGTACCTGGTCATTGACTGGGGTCCTAAGTGGCCATCGGCTGTGACGTGACATCAGCCACTGGGGTCCTGGTGAGACTTCTGGTGCTCACACCACAGTTGGCTTCACAAGTCAGTGCTCCTGCGAGTGCCTGGCCCGGCTCCAGAAGTTTGCTAGTGCAGGCCCAGAGTTCCCTGAGTAGCGTACAGGGCCCAGCTTAACAGCTGGGGCGTGTGTGTGTGTGTGTGTGTGTGTGTGTGTGTGTGTGTGTGTGTGTGTGTGTGTGTGTGTGTGTGTGTGTGTTTCTGTGTGTTTTCATGTGCATGCTGATTATCACCTTCAGTACAAGAACCTTCCCACCAGCCAACAGACTTTCTAATACTGCTGCTTCAGCAGGAGATATAACATCTGCTTTCTCATCTGATATGCAAAATACACAAGCTGAAAATTACTATTACAAAAAAAAAGCAAGAAACAGTACAAACCAAAGGGTGAATTGCTTCTTCCTTCTCCCATGAAATATCGACTCCTTGATCCCTTAAATACAGCCTCACTACTGGGACATACAGGTACAAGTCTGTAGAAAGGAGAAAATGGGAATAACACAACACTGACAATGTGCATAGCAACATACTGCAGTTGGGAGCTTTCTGAACTACTAGCACTCTCATCTGTATCAGTATCAATGTCTTCCAGCACTTTATTAAGCATTGCTCTCATTTCTATTTATACAAAACAAAATGAGAAGACTGTCGTTAGACAATATAACCATGGCGCCACTCTGGTTTGTAATTCAGAGTGCATGCATGGCTCGTGCTGAAGTGTATCAGCATTTGTAATGTCCAAGCTTCAAACTGCTTTTAACTAATTAGATAACAGCATGGACATACTGTACACCCTTGTGACCATCTGATTAACTAAAACTTGAAATAATATTTTTAATTAATTAAATGAAGGTTCTAACCTAGTAGAACTTGGTGTCTCGGTTTTCCTATTTTGATTTCAGGTGGATCTCCCTCCAGTAACTGTGAGCGCAACTCCTTTTGAGATGGCAGTTGAGTGGCTGCCCAACTGGTCAACTTTCTGTAATTCTCACGAGAAATCATCGCCGCCTTTGGAGCAATTTGCCCTCCCTGACGTTTCCACTGGAAGCTAGTTCTTGCTGCAAGATACTGGAAGTTGTTAAGAGTAAAAAGCGGCGGAGTAGGAGGCGATGAACGGTCGTGAGTTAACATGAGAGCAAGTGACATGTTGGGAAGATACGTTCGAGGCGAAACACTGGGAATAAAACTGTCTGGTCCTCTGGGTTTCCATTCTTTTACTGTGTACTGCGAATCGCAAACGATATCGCCGCCTCTGCTTCTGAATTCGGATTTACGGGATGATGGTCGCTTCCCCGAAAGGGGGCTCAGTCTTTCCAATATGTACGCCTCCTCAGGCACGTCACCTACGGCCTGACGGATAGTGGAGTCGTGTGCCGGCTTGATAGGAGGAAGAGGCCGTCGCAGTAACACCAGCTTCCGTCGATCCACTGCCATTGTTAGCATCCGGGAGTTACGTTACCAAAGTAACTACAGATGCGTGACACAAGACTCGATATGCAAAGCAGCAGACACTATATTTTGCCAGTATTCCATGCAAACGACACACCTGTCATCCTAACAAAATGCTCAATATTGACAAAAATCTACACACGTGAGTTCAAGCCTAGCGTTTCGAATCAATTTCGGACATTTCCACATCTCCTAGACCTAAATCTCCAGCTCCTATATCATCGTTGTCTTCCACATTCATGTAGTTGTCGTTGCGAAATGATAGAGATGCTCTGGCGAGTTGTATCTCATCCTCCTCTTCCTCATCACTCATTTCTGTCCCCAGAATGTCCTAAAACATAACTGTCTGACACAGGACACATACAGACACACATGAACGACACGAATCAACTTACAAATGGACTGGCAAATAGATAAACAAAAATGCAGATAGACGGAAAGAGACAAACACACAAGAAAACTAGCAATCTATCATTCACACATACAGTAATAATACGCGACAAACATTTTACCCCTTTAGTCCTTCCACCACCAGCAATCCTCCTCATCCAGCTGGGACATGATGCAGGAACTGATCCAATGTCTGTCACAATCGGTCTAATAAACCTATATATAGAAGTAGAAATCATGACATAACAAAACTGTATATGAAACAAGAAATACCACTAACCTGCTATCAAAATTTCTCCAGTTGCGTGCTATAAAGCTCCTCTCATACCACGAAGCTGGGACATGTGAAAATGAGCGAGGATTTTCACTACCATCAACATCGTTGCCCTGTGAATAGCAACAAACTGTGAGTTCATTTAATTATTGTCAAACAAACATGTCAATACTGCAACACCAGGCCTACAATCGATTGAAAAAATAGATGCAATGGCATAAATGGTAGTTGAGTGACAACCATGTAACATCATACAATACAATCTACTCAACTCAAGTCTGATAAAATTAACACCTCTACTGCTTTATACCTGTATATATATACAATACAATCAAAATCATGCTTACCATTTTAATAGATTGAAACTTGGGTTCCTCTTCATCCTCTTCAACACCAACTCTATCAAAATATCACTAAATTGTTGTAAGACAAACGAGAACAAAAATGACCAACTTTATTTTGAAGAATTGTAACATTATAGTTGTTAGTCCACCATTCACAAACACAGTAACAAACACAATTATCAAAGTTGCATCAAGAATAAGTTGACGGGCTGCTGAGTCCGTGTTACGTATTGCTAGAGAAAAGGCGATCGCACCTCGAAGACCTAAAACATACAGTTGTCACTTGCAATGTTGGTACATGTACAAATGATGTATTTCATAAACTATGAAACAATAATTCCCTCTCTCAAATCATTCCCCTATCTGGACACCAAAAACTAGTACTTTCCTAAGTAATTATTTGGAGGAATACGGTAATACGCAAGACAAACAATGATCATACCTGCAAATACAAGCATGTGTTGAAATGACCATGGTATCTTGTTCGTTCCTTTTCTCAACAAATTCACAAGAAACGAAAGAGGATAAATGTTGCAAATCCTGCCAGCAAGAATAGCAACCTAATACCAATTAAACATTCAGCATTACTATCAAACAGAAAACAATCACACATACAAATGAGAAACATATAAATCCCCAATGCCACTCATGGTGTTGAAATGTAAAGAGAGTAACACCCATGTACACAAAGATGAAATTTTCTGCTAGAAAGTTCAACATCTCAAACACCTGCACAAAACACAAAGACATCATGACTAAGAAAACCAAACAACCAACAAACACAAAACAAACAAACAAGAACAAACAAACAAGCAAAAAGAAACAATAAACATACAACATGCTGGCAACTAAGGTAACAAGTAAGACAAATACTGATCGACCACAAGACTTGAACCACATCAGAAAGTATATCAAGTAAACAACAGACTGAACAATAAATCACTATCTTGTAACAGACAGCAAGCTAAGTGATGTTGACATAATGCAAAACTGACCAACAGATTAACTGAAATGCAGCACAATATATCAGCGATGTAAACTAACTAGCAGTGAGCCTCACTTGCTTAGATCGTAACTTTGCATCTTGTGACAAATTAAAATACGAATAATGAGCTTGTGCTACTCCACAGAACAAAACAGCAACAATACCTGCATAGCAAATCAAATAGAATCTCAAAGACAAAAACAAATGACTGATCATGACAAACAGACAGACAAGTAAACAGACCAACGAAAGTAGACTGACCAACAAATGACAAAACAAACAACCAGCAGAGACAACCAGCACACACAACTAATACAAACCAGCTAGAAATACCTGTAAACCCAACAAATTCTGCTAGCAAAAATGCTGAGTATGACATAAGAAACAACAAACTTGTCTCAAAGAGAGGATACTCTCTTAACTTCAAGAACTTCGTCATGTAGAAACATGTTAAGAAAAAGTGAGCACAAATACATGCAATGCAGCACAAAGGTGACCACCACTGATCAGTGACTATATTTATAAGGATATGAGAGCAGTGATGAGAGCTAGAGCTAATCCGATTGCAAAAGATCCCACAAAAATGCCAACAAACTTTCCAACAGACTTGAAAAATGCCAACGCTTGAAATGTAGTGCCAGAACCAATTGTGGGAGAGTATGCTTTAATAGACCTAACAGAGATAAATTCACAGCATTTCACAAATTGATGTGACAGTAATTGACGTACAATCATGCAACCAAGCATTGATGTAAGTAATCAAAATGAGCAATGAAGAGAGGCAAAAGCAGATAAATAAATAATCACACAAAACAATAAACAAGTGAATGGACATGCTAAAAAGAGTGAATAAGGAGACATACTGTGCTGTATGTACATGTATACACACACGCACGCATGCACACATGCATGCACGCCCGCATACACATGCATACACGCACGCACACATGCACACTAACACACACACACACACACACACACACACACACACACACACACACACACACACACACACACACACACACACACACACACACACATGGGCAAACACAAAGAGACAGACTAAAAAACAAGGAGCTAATAGAAAAAGATAGTCAATGTTATATGCCACTGTTAGTGCTAGAATGTTGCTTGTGGTGTAAGCTGTTGTAATAAATAGCTTGGTAAAATACTAAATATATAACAGACAGTACAAAAAGTGACTTACGTGTAAAGAACTATAGCCACAGCATCATTCATCACACTCTCACCAAAAACAAAAGCAAAGAGATCAACATCCACATGCATGTCATGGAATATCGCCAACACAGTTACTAAACACAAAAATAGCACATCATGTTCCTAATTCTAACCCTAACCCCATAATTTTAACTCAAACCACCTGCCTATGTCCCCATTTACCAATCAGTCCATCCAAACTTCAACACATCTATCCATTACGTCCATCTGTCTGTCTGTCAGCAGTCTATAGCAGGATCTGATACAACATGTATTCCACTGGTTTTTGAACACTTTGGCTTTTGGAGCCCTATGGCTGAAGACTATCTCGATAAGATCTCCAAAATTTCAAAAGATGCAAATGGGAAAAGCAGCAAAACAGACTTTAGAGATAGATGGAGAAGGCAACTGTCTGTAGTTGTACAGTCTTGCAACTCTTGTGTGATTTTTTAAAAGTTGTCAAAGTTGTCTAAGTGTAATTTTGATGATTTTCTGTATGATAAAGACGTTCAACATTTTGTTCATTGACTGTTATTGTTATGCATACATAAAGTTAGCGATTGTTATTGGTAGAGTAAGAGTTCAAATATAACAATCTGTCTGTCTGTCTGTCAGTCAGTCAGTCCATCTGTCTGTTGATCACAACCTCTCACCTGGATCTGTAGCTGATATGAGAGCACCAAACATCAAACATTCCACAAAGTTTAGATCTTCAGGAAGTGTCTCCAAACCCAATTGACGGTATCCATACATTATGGCTCTAACCCAGAAATACAAATTCAAATACATCTTAATTAAAAGTCAGCAACAGCATCAAAACTACCAACCCAATAATAAAACACGAAACGGATGTTCCAAGAAAGGCATACAACATAATTGCTCCAATATTTCTGAAGAAGTATCTCTAAAATCACCAGCAACATGTAAGTTGACAAAATACACTTCAGTGAACATTAATTAACTAAAGACAAAGACAGAAAGATAACAAAACAACTGGATAAATTAATGACTAACTGACAAACCAGACAAAAATACATTGGTGGGTAAGGAGACAATTAGATAGGTGTAAAACCATTGAACAACACAAACAAACATGTAAACAGTTGAAAACACACACAAAGACAAGTAACCACACAAATGGCTCCCATGAAAACAAGCAAACAAACAAACTAGAGAAAAACCAAAGAATAAACAAGTATAGTCTAGAGTAACTAGAATTAGAGTATAATTTCTGTAAATATATGCTTTACCTTCTTCAAATCATAACCGGCAAAGAAAATAATCGGAGGCAGCAGAACATAGAAAAACAGCTCAGGATCAAAAACAGCCTGCACAAAGAGACTTAATTAACAAATAAACTTGAAATAACATACTCGGGTGACATCAACTCACTTGATCATCATTTTCACTCCCTGAAGTCGACGAATACACTTTTTCTTTGTATTTAAAAAGATACTTGCTCTGCCCAAACCGTACTGTTACGGTATCTGGAATGTCAGAAGCATATATACAAGTGTCTGGAATGGGACATGACTCTTCAGACGATTTTGTTGTGGATAATTTTTTGTGCACAGATACAGTCGGCACCCATGAATTCATATTCCCTCCAGTTGGAGCCATTGTAGTTGGTGTGCTCATATTTGAGACGTTGGTAGGCTCACAAAGATTTAACAAAAATTCATCAAGCTGGCAGCCACATAACTCTGGCTGCTTAGTTTTTCCAGAAAGCCAACGAATCAGTAAACCCAGAATGATTCCTAAACAAACAATTTAATCATGCAATAACTTTCAAGTGTTCTAAATTGCTGCAAATTTACATAATCAAATAGTTATGGTCACGTAATATGTAGCATAAATACATCATGCTAACAAATTAATTGTCATTCGTTGGTGTTCGTATTTAATTTGTCTCTGTGTTTAAAAATACCAATGTATACAGATAAGAGAATATGTCACATTGTGCATCAACAATCACAATGCTGTACGATGTGTGCAGTATAACCATCTTTACCTCTGTCTGTCTGCGTGTCTGTCTGTCTGTCAAATCTTTATATTTCCTACATATCAACTATTACAAGCTATAGCTACGAAAGTCCGTTATATATCAATTAGACCCACACGGGTCTCTAAAAAATTATCAACTTAGGTTGCATGCAATTGGACACTAAATATGTCACTAATGTCCTTTCTTTGCTTTGCGAGCGGTTCATCTTCTGGATGAGAACCTTTGCGTTGCACCTTTGGAGAGCTAGAGCAAATCTTCTTCTCCAGTAGTACTTGAAATCTTGGTCACTGTTACCAAGGTTGATGTTTTTACTTAGTTGAGATAATTAAGACAGGAAAGATTGTGCTTGTCTCCCCCAACGACAGAAGTGTTCCATAACTAGAGGCACGAACTTGAGACATAATCCACCCGGCAAAACCTTCGACTGGTATTTCTCGACTTTCCTCTCTTCCCTTCTTACCGCTGCTGCCCCGTCTTCTCAGGCTGCTCTTGACAAGATGTCTGTCTGTCTATCTGTCTGTCTGTCTGTCTGTTGACACAGACTTGGACATAAGCATGGCTTACCCTTGGAGCAAAGACATCCTAAATAGAGCATCTAAAGAGGCAGGCTATGCAGCTGAGAGGCGTGAGATGAGAAAGAAAAGCAAATACGAAGCTCTGTCAGTTCAGGATGGCACAACACCTAACTTAGTTCCTCTGGTCTTTGAACACGTTGGGTTCTGGGGTCAGGAGGCTGATAACTTCCTGAACTCACTCTCAAAAGATTCGAAAGGCAGAAGTACTGAAGCCAACTTCAGGACAAGATGACGTAGACAGAATTCTGTAATTATCCAGAGATGTAACGCTAGAGTTATATTAAATAAGATAAGTAGATTGCATGTAGGTAAGATAGATGATTTTTTCTTTGATGTAGATATTCAGCACTATGTTCATTAGGATAATAGCGATGACTTCAGACATTTTCAGTAGTTTTTGTTAATGCTTAGGATGCTTTCATTTTTACGATTGTTACATTTACAGTTTGGGAGAGAATAAAACAATATGTCTGTCCGTCCGTCTGTCTGTCTGTCTGTCTGTCTGTCTGTCAATACATATATTTTCAAACATTGAACTATTATACCCCATCTAAGCTAAGCAACTAAATACTACCGAAGCTGTCTGTTTGTCTGTCTGTCCATACATGTATTTTTTTAATAAATAAATGCTATTACAGGATATTGGCAATCGCCACCAAAGAGTAGCACACTACAATGTAAAATAACTGTCACAATGAACATCTTTTGACTTTGCCAGTCTTGTCAGTTTCCTGCCTATACGCTGCCATTGCATCCTTGTAAGGCAACAGATAGGTAGCTTTGCCCGAACAACATAAACTCCCTGCTATTCTTCTTTCCACTTTTGTCTACAGACTTCATTTAATCGCATCTTGGCCCCAACGATCAATGTGTTCAAACACCAGGGCAATGCAGTTAGAGGGGCGACCCCACACATCCAACTCGTTGGCATACTTCAATGACTTCTGGGTCTCCCTTACACCCGCAGCTGCACCATCTTCCACTGCTGCCAGAGAGATGACGTGTTGTGCCCATTGATGGGCCATGGAAATGTCAAGTTCGATATTGTAGCCAGATTGAACGTCGAATGCAATGATGTCTGGTTTATCATCACTAATGGCGTAGCAATTAATTTCTTGGTTCTCTGTGATGCGTCATCTTTAACTGTGTTAGGCAGTCGCTCCAAATCTAGCCAATGTTTCGCGGGTCCAATCCTGCCCCCACCAGTTTTGCACATCAAGAGGTGGTAGCCATCTTCTCCAATGCCCTTGCCACACTTCACAGCTAACATCAACGAATCCAAGGGGCATAGCATCTGTCTGTCTGTTTGTCTGTCTGTCTGTCTGTTTGTCTGTCTGTCTGTCTGTCCATAAATCAGAGCATTTCAGTAACCCAACAAAAATCATGTGCTTTCTAGTATCTAACGAAGAAAGCGACTAGCTCTCTCTGTCTTCGTGGTTGCAAACACGAAAGAGTCGACAAACCCATTTCGCCGTTAGACACGAGTTTAGTATACGTCACGTGCACATCATCCGGTCACGTGCACACTGTAAAGTAACTAAAACCATTGATTCCTCACCATAGATAAGTGAAAGACCCGTTTCGTGCAATATCCTAAATCGTCTGACTTTGAACTGCCATATGGTAAGCACTACTATCACCATGAGCCACACAAAGATAAGCAAAGCAAGACTGTTGATTTTGTGCATTGATTCTGCGGCTTCTTCCCTCTGGCGCTCCGAATTTTCCATAGAGAAAACAGCTGAAGCTGCTAGCACGCAAACAAGCAAACCGTGCAGATTCATGTCGACTTTTAGCGCGCGTTGTCAAATTTGTGCAGCTCCCGGATAACAATTTATCGAAACCAAACCACCTGTTTTCTGTCAATGAACCGATTTGACATGTTGTGCTCGGGACACGAAATCATGATTGAGTTATATTTTATAGTTGTACTTTGAGATCTTAGTTTTCAAACATTTACAGGTGCATCGATTCAACTAGAACTGTACATGTCACGTATCAAATAAGTACCCTAGCTAGTCTACCGTAAAGGTCCTGAATTAAATTAAATAGAGCCCTAGAGATATTTCTCTCTCTGGAGGGCGTTAGCAAGGGGAAAGAATATCCGGTCTAGTACACCTCCTATGCACTTCAGTGTATGATGCAAGACTCAATTATTGTCATTGCCAAAGACGCCCTAATTAGGCCTGGTTCACAATATTGACGCCGACGTCGACGTGACAATAGAAATGAATCCTATTCCAGCGTCGACGTCGGTGTCAACATCATAGGATGCCGCCGACGTCGAGGCGGTTTCTTTCTTTTTCTTATTTGAAGTTTGACGCTCAACTGAGCGTCGGCGTCATATTGTGAACCAGGCTCTAGTTAATTAAGTAACGCCTCCACAAACCGGATATACGCGTAACCTTCTCCAGTGAGACAAGCGACCGCAAATGCTTTAGGCAACGTTGTGTGCTCACAGCATCTTTGCAGTTGGTCAAACCAGTTCTTGAACTACTGCAAACATCATATGCCTTACACCGCTGTGCTAGGTGGGAGCTGTATGCTCTTGTGGCTTTGCATTTCTATTCCAACGATCTTTTTCTACTTGCCAGCATCGATCCGAGTCAACACTACGTCACAAGACAGGTGCAGTGTACCGTAAATGCAGCGTACTAAGAACAGTAGTGCCTGTTGGCTGCTGCTAATTAACGTTGCTAGTGCCTCCTACAACAAGGGCTATGTAAACAAGAACTTCTGCTAATAGGCGTTTGTTGCTTTTAGTAGTGCTAATGTTTCTGTTTGTTATATCATGTTGTGATGAGAACGTTTAAAGTATACGTAGACCTTCCATCCTCCATGCACTTTTAAAACAGTTAATGGACATGAGGGCTGGACACTGTTTATACACACTTCTCTGTGGTATCTATGAGAGCTGATGATCAACGGAAGGTGGACAGACAGATAAGAAAACAGACACGCTGATAGACAGACAGACAACAGTTTTAGCTATCGATCTCCAAAGTATACGTTGCAAGCAAATCAAACTGTGATATATTTGTTCATGCAGAACACTTGACTGTCACACTTTTGCCATATAGAATAGACATCTCTTGTCTGTAAGAAAGTCTGCTGCCGTGAGCCTGTTCAAAATATACCTAGACGGACGCTCCATCTACTCTCTTTCTATATGCTTCTGATGAAATATATATGAACAGATGCTAATTGTTGAATTAAACATGTTTGCAGATTATTAAATCACTCTGCAACAGAAGCAGTGATATTTTCCAACTTGCTAAATCAACTCTTGGATCAGTTACAAAAACACAATCAAACAGACGATGTGAATTTGCTCATAGCTGAAAACCCCAAATCAGCTGAAGAACTAGGTATGTAACTATAGACTGTTCTGTTGAAACACTGACACAAGTACAGCTGGAGCTTATGTGACCAGTTCCATTATGTTTGGGTGTTTGCAGAGTCTGTCCTTATAAACATCAGTTTAAGTGGCTTCCAGAGGCAGTGTAACGTTCCTCTAGTCGCTGACCCCTCAACACTTCAATGTCATGCTCCTTGTATTTTTCCACTTCTTGATGAGGACTCACGATTCACCACTGACGTTTTGCTCATGGTTTCTGCAAGTGTTGCAGTACTTTGTGGAATGTTATCAATAGCAACTTGGATACATCTTCATTTCATGTAAGTTCATCATAAAAGCACATAGTTGAATGTGTATGGCATAATCAGTTAAGAGGCATTTAACAAGATTTTTCAATATAAACAATGCTAAAACTATAATTTGTGGAATTTGTTATAAAAATGTATTGACTGTGTCAGTCTCTTGCAATAGTTGGAATGAAGAAATGTGGATAACTACATGTGTTTTGTACTGCAGGTCAACATTTCCACATGTCATTCCTATGTATCTCATAGGAGAATCAATGGTTTTAGGTACAACTACAAATTTAAATACTCTCACATCCATCAACGTGTCCTTTGTAATATATTTCTCTTTACTTGCAGCCGTGGTTTGGACCTTTCCAGTTATGATAGGTCATGAAACAGCATTTTGTAACGATCAGAAACTGCAAATAGATGGCAGAGAAACATTATTTTGTACAATACAAGGTATGAAATAATTACAAAAAAACTAGTATTATTAGGTTTGAGGATGTAAAACGACACAAACAATTAGTTAATTAATAATTATGTTCTAATATTAACTTTAGTTCTATGGTATTTAGAACTGTTTGCTAATAAGTTAATACAGATTCCATTGACAGCCAACATTTTAATTCACCTCGCTTGTGATGAATGTAACTAAAGGCAACAATATATTTTGGCTAAGGAACTGCTTGCATGCTTGCGTGCTTACTGTTAAGAATTTAGCTAACTAACTGTTTAATTAACTCGTACAGTATGGTGTGGTACATTTGAGCAAACTTTGTGTACACACAGGTGCACTTGTTCATTATCTTGCTGTCTCAATGTCATTTTGGTTCTCCTGCTACACATTCAACCTGTTCTTGACTGTCGTTCGAAATCGTCCAGATTTGATTGTGCGAAACAAACAGACTCATTGTTTGCAAGCTTTACTTTGCTGGTTGTTACCATTGTTTCCTGTTATTGTCACACTGAATGTGGAACAGAACAGAAAGAATTATCACTGGGCAAGAGAGGATCTATTTGTCTGCACACCAGCTGATGAGGATGTGTTTTATTATGGTCTTGTTTTGCCTATTCAAATTGCTATGGGAGTTGGAACAACTCTGCTGTTTGTCCTAATTAACTACATTAGATCGGTAAGTTTCAAACCAGAGAGCTTGTTTTCAAACTATTAACAGTTGATCATTTGCTAATCTAGGAAGTGTGGTATATATAGACAATTATAAGAACTTTGTAAATAGAACAAAAATTCTTTTCTGTTTTTAAATTTATACTGTTCTCGTCTTCTTTCAATATATTTCAATATGTAATCATTTTATGTTATTTGTGTACAGAATCGCATAGGAACTGCAGGTATAAAGATTGCAAAATCTTCTCAACTCTCTGGCATTTCATCACTAGAAACTCGCTTCATAGCTCTTGCTATTGCCTACATCATTGTCATTTTCTATGACATTGGTCGTGCCAGTTACTTTATGTGGGGAAGAGAAATGCTGATACATCACGTGCAGGAATATTTAAAATGCACAGCGATTCAAGGAAATTTTACGTGTCCTCAAGATTATCTCCAATACTCAAATCCGTCAATGACAATTGCAGCAGCTGTTGTTATTGGTCTTTTCTGTATTGCATCTTTGCTGTTCCTTGTTGGAACGCCTGCTCAAAGTAAACTGTGGAAATACTGGGTGGCAAAACTGGTCATCTCTTGTCACTGTTGCTATGGCAAAGAAGGATGCAACAGCTGGGCAGTCATGCCAGAATGGAATAAGTCAGTTAAACAAAGACAGATATCAAATGATGGAAATAATAGACAGTTGGAAGACGTTGAGGCCATTGAAAGTAGAGATGAACAAGTTGCAGTAAATGTACATGTTGCTGTACATGTGCAAACTAGAAATCATCATGATGGTGATATAGCAGTGGAAAACAAAAACAGGGCAATATACAACTATATCTATAGAGAAACGACTATTTAGAGTGAAAATAGATAGAAATGACGATATACAACTACATCATTTAATTAGTTAATAACTTTGTTGCCGAGCGTAGCGAGGCTTCTAATCCGGGTTGCACAACAGAAAACAGAAATGGGCGTGGTCCTATACGGGTCTCCATCGAGCGCGAGCTTTTGGTATACATACAAATCTCAAATTTCTCTCCCCACGACCACGTTTCATGATAGGACCTACCTTAAAAAATCGTTTCCGTGTCCGACTACAGATGAGTCTAGCCAAGAACGATTCGTCTATGTGACCGAACGGCAGAGAAAATGCTTCCTGAACTTTCGTCGCCCCATCCTTTTGCATTGTAGCTAGGGACTGCGTGTACTTGACAACCAAGAAACACCTTCAGGAGTTGAATGCCACCTACAGTCAACTATTCACACGTCCCATACTACAATCAATTCTTTACTACACTATGCTGCGTCTAACACTGTTGATAGTCAATGTTTGCTGATATCAATTTCTATGTCAGTAAATACCATACCACTGTCGTTACAACGGAACTGAGTGCATACCTAGACTGAACACTTCAATTGTCTTGATCACGATCGCAAAACGACGACTACCTATACCAGGCCTAGATACGTAATGTAAACTACTAGGAAGTTTGCATGTTGAAATCGAAGCAAATACGTAATGTCTAGCTAGGACTCGGCGTTTCAGTAGACGGTCTGAAAGCTCTGTTGGAAGTGTTACTTGTAGCGCGCGTTATAAGTGTATGTAATTAGATTATAGTCACGTGTTACATAGGTATATTACGGCCATATATTACGGAAGCCGGTAGCGGCGGATTGATATCAGTCTGTTGCCCTCGACCGCACTGATATCAATAGACACAAATAGTGTAGCGCGCGTTATCAAATGTGTAGAATTTATGTAATATCAATGCCACAATCATTAGTTAATATTAATGTACTGTAAAATAACGTGCGCTATTCTAGATACAATGGACACGTTACCGCCTTGTATTCTCGTTGTATTCTAAATAAATGAACTGTGGAACGTGTGTGCGCGCTCTTCGATCAGCAGCTAAGGGGACCCCAGTTTGGGATCGTTGTTTGCTGCACGTCATGGAAACGGTACTAATCGACTTTCCAGTGAATTGGATACGAGTAGCCCTTGACTCTTCTGATGTGATGATTGCTGGTGCACTGAAATCTTTTTGGTATGTTTAAATAATTAATTAAATTGATTAATTAATAATAATTACAAAATTAGACAAATACACACATGCACACATTTAGTTGTAGATGTATTCAGTAATGATGTAGTCGTTATTGTAGAGTTATACATTGCAGAAATTTTCAAAAGATAATTTCAAACTTAATGCAGGACTGAAAAACGTCCTTGGATTGAATTATTGGGTGAGTTCATGTTATTCTGTTCCTGCTGTGTATGAAATCTCTACAATAACTAATATATCACATGCGTGGGTGAGTGGTCATCTGTGTATGTGTACACACACACACACACACACACACACACACACACACACACACACACACACACACACACACACACACACACACACACACACACACACAATACACAGATGACCACTCACCCACACATGTGTCTATGATATGATATATTAGTTATTGTAGAGATTTCATACACAGCAGGAAACTCTACAATAACGACTTCATTATTACTGAACACATCTACAACTAAATGTGTTCATGTGTGTATTTGTCTAATTTTGTAATTATTATTAATCAATTTAATTAATTATCTAAACATACCAAAAAGATTTCAGTGCACCAGCAATCATTGCATCGGAAGAGTATGGTTTCTGAAACCCACTACTCGTATCTAATTCACTGGAAAGTCGATTAGTACCGTTTCCACGACGTGCACCAAACAACGATCCCAAACTGGAGTCCCCTGAGCTGCTAGCAGATCGAAGAGCGCGCACACATGTTCCACAGTTCCTCTAGTTAGAATACAAGACGGTGACGTGTCTATTGTATCTAGAATAGCGCACGTTATTTTGTAGTACCTAGAAAAGTAAATTTTACACATTTGGTAACGCGCGCTACACTATTTGTGTCTATTGATATCAGTGCGGCCGAGAAAGGCGGACTGATATCAATCCGCCGCTATCGGCTTCCGTAATATATATGGCTCTGACTAGCCGCCGTCCCCAGACTCTCTCGCGCTAGTCTTGTTCGGTGCCCGTATAACAATTCCAGGCGCGAGCATTGTTATACGGGCACCGGACAAGACTAGCGCGAGAGAGTCTGGAGCCCGGGAACGAGGCTATCTCTGACGCGGATACCGTACGTACAACTAGTAAATTTTTTGTTTAGAAGTACTCGGTATCCATAACGCCAAACTTGCTTTGCTTTACATTCCTGGAGCTAAACTAGCATTGGAGGTACGCGTACCGGTGCAAAGCTTAACCTAAGCTTTACAGGCAGCTTTGCTGCAAGGGCCCTTTTGGGTGTGAGAAAACTTCGTGAAACAGTACTTAGTGCATGTCAAAAATTGTAAGAATAGTTGTCGCCAGTTAGTTCTAATGAAACTCAAAGAGCGCGCCACACAGCTTGCCGGGCACACAAGGAAGGGCGTAGTGGCAGCGGTGTTTCCGAGGACATTTAGCAGTGGGCGTTTATCATATGTCGTGCACCAGTGCACGTGAATGTGCCGTCACTGCGAATGATGGCCGCACCACCGTCTTCTCGATCTCGTTCTCGTTTCAGACAATCAACCGATCAAATAGATTACGATCCCGGTCGCCTCATGCTGGCAGTGCGCACCAACAACACAAGCATGGCACGTCAGTTGCTAGAGAAGCTGCCAGATCCCGCACTACTCAACGTGACCGACGATTGGGGATACACCCCTCTCCATAGCGCAGCAGAGGAGAACAAGACGGACATCTGTCGTCTTCTACTGGCCGCCAACGCTAATATTCGTATCAAAGACACGTTTGGTAACACAGCACTGCATCTTGCTGCCAGTGGAGGCTCCACAGACGTCTGCGAGCTGCTCGTGTCTCGTAGAGCGCCGCTGGATGTTCGAAACGACGCTGGAAATACAGCATTGCATCTTGCGGCGAGCAGAGTGAGTCTTGCATTCTAGGATATTTGCAGTCTGATCATGAGGCACTAACAATTTGAAGGTTTAATTAATTAGTTAAGTTAATATTTCACTTTTGATTTGTTGGAATATTGAATATTTTATTAATGCAAAAATAAGTTATTGAGTTGCCCTTTGCAAGAATTTGAATTCCTAGTTGACATTTTCTTGATAAATTTAATCTGTTGAACTTTGGCAATCGTTTAATTTTGAACGTGATGTTTGCTTCAAGCATAAACCTTAATTCTAGTGTAGCACTATTATAATCTACTGAATACTAGTAGTTTATTGGTGATGATCATTTTCTCTTGTAGTCTAGACACAATTTAGTTATACTGATTAGCTTAATTAATTGTGGCGTGGGAGCTGATAACAGTACATTTTCAATTTGCTAATCAAACCATCAATAGTAAAAAAGGTCATCTTCAATATCAACTTACTGCTTTCAAGAGTGCATGTAACTTTCCATTCAAGACATTGGTTCTGATATTTAATTAATTAAATCAGTTGAAAGAGCAACAAATCCTGTGATGTTACTTGTCATGTTTCTCTGTTTGAAGTGTTAAATTAAACACATGTTACTGACTGCACATTAGCTGCTGCTTTAGTGCTTACGAAACATAAAAGTCAGAATGGGGGTTTATGTATTGTTCATGTTTTGCTCTTATAGGGTCATATTGACATTGTGGAAATGCTTGTTGTGGCAGGAGGTGATGCATCTCTTACCAACAGTGAGCAAAAAACTGCTCTGAAACTTGCAGAAAATAAGAAGCAAACTGCAGTAGTCTATTACTTGAGAGGAGTTGAGAAAGAGCAAAGTAAGACTGAAATCAGTGAAGTTGAATATGCTAAGGAGGGTTGGTGTTTTACTTTAGTTAGTTCTGTGTATGATGAAATCAAAGCAAGAGAAAGTGAGATGGTGGAAGCTTATCAGAACGCAGTTGTGGAAGCAAGACATCGACTCTTCAGAGCAAGAGTATTTACCATCTGCCCACCCCAGTCAACAGGTAGGAATAGAGCAAATAAGACAACAAGCAAACTTTGCACTGTGCTTACGAATAGAGATAGTCGTGACATACGTAGATGGACAGACATCCATTTGTTCTCATCTGCTCATCGTCCTGTGTATTTACTTTAGATGATCTATCTATTCATGACTGTCTTGTCTTACATCATGAAGCAAGTAACCAACCACCACCACCACCACCACCACCACATCATCATCATCATCATCATCATCATCATCATCATCATCATCATCATCGTACTATTCACATTGATCCTGTTACATATAATGTCACAGCTAACCAATCAACACCCTGGGAAGCCCCAGCTCATAGCATTAACTCTCAAATAGAAGTCTACAACAAAGCAGTAGCTCAATCTGTCATGCAGGAAATGCTCAAGCAATCTCCTATATTGAAAGCCAACGTCAGCCAACAAGACCTCAGACGCAAGGCTGCAGCTGAGAGGCGAGAACGGTATGCTAAAGAGTCAAAGAAGGCACAAGAAATAGCATCAGTAATAGAAGAAGAAACTAAAGATTTCCCTGTAGGTGAATCACAGAGTGTTGAGGAGTCAAGTCTTCCTGATTTTGATGTCATCAGGTCAAAAACACAAGAGAGCATCAGCCAAGCCACTCCTCTTGTGGCAAAAGGTATTCCTGAAAACGTGCAGAAGCACATCATTGAAATGTGGAGAGAAGTGAAAAAGACAGGGAATACAGATATTGTAAACGAAGTGAGAGATGGAAATCAACCACCACCGCTCTCACTGTCCGTCTGGGAAGTGAGAATGAATGCCAACAGCGCTCTGAGGAAAGTTGTCTGGCCAATATTCTTCACTCATAAGGCACTTTACGCAGCAGGTTATGATCTTACTCAAGCATGGAATAGTGAGAGTAAGCATCCAAGCAGCATAACTCATCAAAGAAATGCTGGTCGTAATGTGGATGCTTACCTTCGTAATCTCTGCTCCATTGTAGCTCAAGTCCCTCCTCATCATTTTTCATGGTTTGGAATCAATCACAAGACACAGCACTTTGCACCTCCATTTGCAATTGTAGGCATGCACAAGGAGATTAGCTCCAGCACTGACATGGTCGCTCGTGCAAACCTTGAGCAAGTCCAGAAAAAGGTAATGGATTCCCCTGTCTCCCTACACATCCCAGATTGTGGAGAGTTTGTCTTCTCTATACCTGGTGATCAAGCTTCAAGGATACTACGATGCTACATCGATCAAACACTAAGAAAGGAGTCGTTCTGTGGAGAAGCTGTTTCAATTTGTAATCTGTTGTTTGAGCAATGCATTGATGCTCTCAAAGCAGTCAAGACGAAAGCACTGCCATATGACAGACTTGTAAAGCAAATAGGAATGAAAGCTGTCAAAGCATCCCATGTCACAATTGACCGAATCTTGGTGCATTGTCATGACTCTGGCTACCTTTTTCATTTCTCAAATTCCCCAATCTTACAATCAGTTGTGTTCTTGTGCCCTCAGTGGCTCATTGATCTTCTTGATGCAGTCCTCAGCCATACAGCAGTACAGTCAATCATCGACAAGTGCCAGCAAAGAGGAGAATCAGTTCAGAATCGTGAAGTAATTGAACTCCAAGAGACTGGACGAATTGATGAGTCATTGCTGAAGGCAATTAGTGATCAGTTTGGAGTAGAGGATGCACTGGAGAATATGTCTCTATGTGATGTGCTGGAGGGATTTGATCTTCTTGTTAAAGCCCCAAATGGTGACTGTTATATACCACTTCTTGCTGGCTGCCAAACACCAACTTTCTCTAATGATCACATCATTCATGGCTGTGTGAAGTGCTATGATACTTACTGTCCATTTTCTCTTTTCTATTACCTTGCTGGTGCTTATCTTTTACGACACTTTTGTAAACACAACAAATTCCGTCTTTTTAATAAATGTGTGATCATGAAAGTGAGAGACAATATGGAACTTACACTGATCGAGCATCTTGATCATATTGCTATACTACTGTTTCGAATGGAAGACCAACACATAGCAGACAATGAAGTTGAACACAACAGAAATACGGCAAAAACAGAAGAAGATCTGAAACAGGTGTGTGAGGAAGTGAATCAAGCTATTGAAGAAGGAATAGCACTGGTGAAATCCCGTTGGATCCCTGGCTTGTTAGCTCAACTAGAGGAGCCATTACAATTTAAAACATAACGTTATGTGGCCAAAGCACATTTTTACTTTTTTTACCAAATTCGAAGTGCTATTATGTGCATTGTTCCTAGCAGCACATGACCACTATGATAAAGACAGTTGCTTACTTTTTTAGAAACAAATATTAGATCATTTTCATCAAATGACTCTAGTAGCAATGTATATATCATTGATTCATTTGATCGCAATATGGTAAGTGTCATTCCTAAGAAATGCTACACAAACACGACCACATCATTTGTACAAAGGAGGCAAAAAGTCAGCACAAAAATAGTGACATGAAATCAATGGTCAGACCAAAAGATACATTTCTTGGTGCGATCACAGCTCACCAAAGATGATCCACTGGGATGCCACGTGCAGGCCACAACACAAGAGCTAAACAAAACAACAGGTAAACAATCTTTACACACATAAACAATTATATTGCACTGTGATTAATGGACAAACCATCACTCTATGGATCATATGCATAATATTTCCTCACATGCACTTCCAACATTCATACGTATCTCACACCTTAACAATTTAGGTAAAGCCAACACAAATCTTAATACAAAAGTATACAGTGTGTATGAGGACGTGTACTTGAGGAACAACCATATACTTCAAGTATTACGTTAGTACATCTCTCTCCCTTGGGTCCATCGGTCAGCAAGTGACTCAATTACAACTCACAAAATAACCATCTCCAAAATCTTTCTCTCAACTCAATTCACAAAAACAGTCATGCTCACAGCACTGCCTTTCTGATTATGTTGTATACATCAAGCAATTAATACAATTTGTTATTCAAGAACTAAACGTTTAGTCTGCAACATCAGTGGAAACAACAGACCAAGTTGGTATGCATTACTCTATCTTTGATGTCCAAGTCCTGAGTGGAGACAACTACTTGATGCAAGCAAGTAGGGAGCAACCATTTCAATAGCTAGCAAGGTAAATATTCAAACAGATCCACATCCACATCCTTCACCATTGTTAGTTTTGGACATAACATCGTGTAATGGATTTATATAGAATTTGTGTAAAATGCGTGTCACTTGCCTGTGTTCTCGAACTGTCTTTTCTAATTTTCCCGTTTGTGTCTGCCACACAAACAAACTACCATCTTGTGATCCAGCAGCTACAAACATGCCATCTGGACTGAAGCAGGCTCTTGTGTAGTCCACGCCAACTTTGAATCCATCAGCACTGCAACCAAAACCAATCTCTATTATTGCTGTTTGTCTGTCCATGAGTCTGTCCATCTATTTGTTTATCTGTCCGTCCCTTCATTTGATCATCAGTCACACAATACCTGAATGTTCCTGTCACTTGATTCATTCTCAAATCGATCAACTTCAATGTATCATCACGTGAACTACTCAACAGCAATGTCCGGTCTACAACAAACTAGAGTAGTCATTGCCACATCATAAAAAAACTACAAACATGCCACCTGGGGACAAATCGAGTGATGTGACTTTGCCTTGAAGAGAAATCTCATTAGCACTCGCATCAGATCTAACAACAACACAAACTACTAAACAACTGTACACAACATTGCTTGATGCACAATCTGTCATTGAAGTATCACTCAAACACATGCATGACATATCTGAAAGACTGAAGTTTCAGTCTAAATATAGTTCTAGTCAACGTGACAACCTTGTATCTGGACACGTTTTCCTAATGATAGCCTTTGCTGCACTTTGATTTCAGTAAGAAGATTTCTTGCTATCTATGTGAGCAACTCTAATTTCAAAATGTCAGTAGTATAGCCCACCTGATATCCCAGAATCTTATTCTCTTATCAAAGTGACCGCTGATGACACAAGCTCTGTAACAAACATCACAATTATGCAGATAATTGAACTTAATATCTCAAGATTCTACATGTCAGCTAACATTTTGTCTGTCTGTCTGTCTGTCTGTCTGTCCACCCATTTGTATGTCTGTCTGTTTGTCCATCTGTCTCTTTGTATGTCCACCCATTCTGTGTCTGTTCGGTCAACATCACTCACCCTGCTCCATCACTAACAACTAAATCATTACAACTAGAACCAGCAAATATGGTCTTTACACCTGCACACAAAAAAAGCAGAGACTAATACTACTTGCACACAACAAATAGTTTGGAATTCAGCTACAAGATTTGCTTCTTAGATCCCACACTTTTAAAGTTCTGTCGTGGCTTCCTGTAACCTGATAAAACAAAGAAAACAAAGAAAATAGTCACGTGTAAGAAAAACCAGGCAGAGTATCTCACCACTCTTATTGCATCTCCTCCTAAAAACCTAGCTGTCATCACTTTGTTGGAGTGGCCAGTCAATGCATGCTAAGAAAAATTAAATTCAAAATTAAGTGCATATATTTCATCTGTCTGTCCATCTGTCTGTCAATCCATCCGTCCGTCCGTCTGTCTGTCTGTCTGTCTGTCCGTCCATCTGCCCGTCTGTCTGTCTGTCTGACCATTTCATTTGTTATCAACAGTATTGTTGATGTCTTGCCACATAAAGTCAATCTGAACAAGCGGTAAAAATCAGACACCAGGAAACGTCCACTCTGTGACTCTGATCAAACCTTGATGCATGTGTTGAACAACTGTTCTGTTTCACTAAAGACCAATCGATACACCTGGCATCACAATTCTGTTCTAGCAGCTCTAGTTGAGTACATTGAAAGGAATCTAGCTGATAGTTGGCAGATTACTGCTGATTTACCTGGACAGGTACATTCATTACCATCTGCTATAGGAGACATCACAGCACGACCAGACATAGTTGCTTGGTCCAAAACACACAAACAGATTGCTATATTCGAATTAACAATTCTGTCTGAGGAAAACTTAGCAGATGCTGCCAGACGGAAACATGATCGTTATGCACCACTTTGTAAACAAATATCAAGTTTGAGTTGGTGGACAACATTACATACCATTGAATTTGGTTCGAGAGGTCTTTTAAACATCCTAAGCTTACGATCAATAGAAAAGCCTGCCAAGTCACAACAATCACGAAAGTCGTTTCTTTTCCTTCTACATAAAATCTGCAGAATTGTCATCAGATGCTCATATGCAATATGGTGCAAGTGGGACAAATCTGACTGGATAGAAACTGACTTGTTTTCATAGATATCATAGAAGAAATGTTAACGTTAGAAATAGTATATGTAGTGATTAGATTGTATCTAGTGGTTCATTGTTAGTTTCTGCACCACATATATGTATGTGATGGCAAGGGCCACAGATACGCCCATGCATTTATGGAAGAATAAAACACTGTCTGTCTGTCTGTCATCCACTGTCTGTCTGTCAACTCATCTGTCCATTTTCCTGTCTATCTGTCTACCAATCTGTCTCCTTGCAAGTAGGACAGTCTCGTGTATTATTCTTTCCATCCACTGGTTGTTTGTGTTGCTACACAATTTGCTCAGTTTAGATATTACAGTGTCTGTTATCATCCAGTGGAAACTCATCCAACTGATCTAACAAATTTTCCCTTACTCTGCATCTCTGATCAGTGACTCCCCACACTCTAGCACTATGATCATTAGAACTGCCCAACACAAGCTTTTCCTGCAGATCAAATTCAACAGATGTAATACCAGCATTGCTGCCCAGCAATGTCCCTTTCTCATGTTGCTTGCCTAAACAAACAAAATACAATCACCACATCGTTACATCCAACAGTTTCACTAAAATAACAGCCAAAATAAATCAACATGTATTTCATATGTAGCCACAAAAGCTAGTAGTCACTAACTCTTGTACAGTGTAAATATGTATGCCGTTTTAACACAAACTCGTAAACACATAATAAATTTCATAAAAGTAATTGATTTACCGTATAAGATGAAATATTGGCGAGGAATTTATTTTGGCAGATTGACGGATTTTTCAGCGACCACCAATATAAATTCCGCCATTAATTTGGCCACCGAGTATGTTGACGTCATCACCCATGTGGATCAGCTATCTAATGGCAAAGTGGCGGTACATCACGCGGATGCATGAGGCTACAAGATGGTAGGTAATCCCTGCTTGTCGTCTGTTGTGCCTAGGAATGAAGCCGTGAGGCTATGGATGAAGCTGGACTGTCACGTTCACGCGGGTCCCGATCTTTGCACTGACACAGCAGTTCTTTATCACTAGGCAGTAGTTGGAGACCAATAAGTTAGGGAAATGTGAGCCACAGACACAGCTGTCAATCACAAACTCCTCCATGACAACTTATGGTAAGACATATATCAGTTATCAAACAACCATGTCCAACACCCAAACTATAATCCGCCAATATGCTTTGTCCATCAATTTCTTAGCAAACCGCCAAAATAAATTCCTGCCAATGTTTCATCTTATACGGTATGACCCTTGTGCCATTTGATCAGAGATATTTACAAGCAAGAGAATTCTCAACTAAGCTTGTTTGCATCCAAACTATTTTGTATCACAAAATATTGTTTGAATTAATAAATTGTAAAAAACATGCAGCCTGCATGAATTGTCAACGTACCAGCCAATGTTTCCCACAACTTAATTTTCCTGTCAGATCCTCCAGTTGCCAGTAATCTGCCAGATGTGCTGAACTTCACAGCAACGACTTCACCATCATGTGCATCCTGCTCAAAATCAAAATTAATATCAATCACATAAAGTAAAAATATGTGATTCATTGCTTACAAATTTCTGTGAAGCAACTGCTGGAATGATGGCATTGTAACAAACTGACTGATGGTTGGACACTTCTTCTGAGCTTTCAGCATTCGATTTTGTACTTAAACGTCTAAACAAAGATTCACTACTAAGTATTTGTAGTAGTCAAAATGCATAAAATTACAACTGCAACGTTTCCTGAGTATCTACAGTAGATTATTCAAAATCTGCTTATAAAGAGTATTGTGTGTGTGTGTGTGTGTGTGTGTGTGTGTGTGTGTGTGTGTTTGTGTAGACTGCTTTGTACAAGAAATAAATTAGTTGTCATCCACCAAAGCATTAATGACATTTACGTATCACGTCAGCAAGAGGAAAAACATATATGTGCTTGTCTGTCTCAATAACCACTTGACCATCATTCTGTGTCCAATAGTTTGTCTTTCAATTGTCCATGTATTAAAATTACCTTAGTAAAGCTGATGGACCCTGTTTGATGGCAGCGATAGCAGAAGCAGCAGCACTAGAAGAAGAGGACTGCTCTTGATCACCAGCTATCACTTCTTGTTGTGCCATAGTTAGTCGTGCTCTACATTGCAATACAAGGACACACATATATCACTGTCTCACAACTGCAACAACACCACGAGAAAACACTACATATTTAGACAAACAAAAATGCTGTTACATCACAATTAATTCAGTTCCAGCTTATTGCTTCAGTTCCAGCTTACTTAAGTGCAACATGCATTCAGTTATAGTGAGAAAGCTCTGTACAGTCTATTCAATAACAACAACAAAACTGATTTCTATTTACTTTGTTGCTTCTTCTTCGTTTTTGCGATTCATTTTATCAGCATCTTTAGCTTTCTGTGCCATCCATCTCTCAACCTAAAGCAACAGAAATAAGAATTGAGAAGACACAATGGATGTGAGTTATGTCATGTACTAAGTCATGATTATCGTGTTGTAGTTTCTTAAGCTTTTCATCTTGAGCATTACAAGCCAGCTGCAATGCTTGCTGTTCATCCTTTAATACCTGAAAAAAAGAAAGAATGAAACAATGGTGTAAGCAAACACTCCAAACACACGCACGTGCATGCACACAAACACACACACACACACACACACACACACACACACACACACACACACACACACACACACACACACACACACACACACAGCAGACAAAGAAACAGACAGACAGTTGGTCAGATAATTTTTTATGCCTCAATGATGTAATGCAGGTCTGGTTTTACCTGATTTGCCTTTTCCACATCTTCAAGAGCTTGTCTGAAGGAATTTGCTTGTATTATTGCCTCCCTCTTTTCAGCAGTCGTCTCTTGTAATCTACACAAACAACAGTCACTCAGACACAATAAACAAAACATTTCATTAATATCAACATAATTCATCACACACTATTAAATGAAACATCACTCACTGAGCCTCAAGCTTGTGTATAAGTTCTTCCTTGACTTGAATTGTCTTCGTCATCTCAATGATTTGATCTGCATTCTACAAAGACTCATTTCAAAGCCCATGCAACCGCACCCACATTGCAAATTGTGTCACTTCTGATTTCTTTCTGTGTAAATCGTTCAACTCAACATGCAGTCGCATGATCCGCTCACGATCAGCAACACTTGATGTGCCATCACTACAACAGTCAATGCAGATCCCAAAGATACACACCAGTACAAGGTGATGGGATTATTAACTTCCTGTATCGTTTTAGTATAATACCAAATGAAAACGACTACATTGACAGACAAACAAACTGACACACAGAAGACCGACAAAGAAACATACTCACATAAAACATGCAAACAGGTAGACAAATAGACAGACAGACAGACAGACAGACAGACTATTGTATCTAACTTCATTTATGAAAATATACTGCCAGAGACAGACAGACAGACAGACAGAGACAGACTGACAGACAGACAGACAAACGGTGTAATGCAAGAGTAATTACTAAAAAACTTTCAAGACTTGCTCAGTGTAACTCATGTAAATTTGAGTCGTACTCGTTTCAGTTGTTTAGGCGTTAGCAGTTAGTTTTAGCATAGGGACTGCGGGCTTGCTTGTTTGTTTTACAGTTTAGTGTGAGTGTACTAGTTTCAATGTATGAAATATATGTATTGGACAGACAAACAGATAGACAGACAGACAAACAGACAGACAGACAGACAGACAGATAGACAGACAGACAGACAGACAGACAGACACACAGACAGACAAACAGACAGTCAAGCAAACAAACACAGGTTTCTTGCAATTTGTGTATGTTGACCTTACCCGCTTCCTGGCCGTCTTGCCAACTCTAAATTGTCCTGCATCAACCATAATGCAATTGGTCACGTGCCATACGACATATGTACATGTGAGCACCTGACGCAGATTCGTACATTCCACCTCTAATTGACTGATCCTACTCTTTAGTGAATCATAACTCTCAAACAATTTGTTGTCTGAAAAATGGAAAGAGTCACGTGTACAACAAAGGGCGACCCATAGATACGTATCTTACGTGATCTGATGATTTCTGCAAACGAACTTCCCTCTTTCTTACTCCTGACTTTCAACTGAGAAAGTAGAATTGAACGGAAGTCTGAGGTGGCCATTACATTACTTAGATGCGCAAGCGCAGAACAGCGAATATAGATCCGGGGTAACAACTCCTAAAATAACTCATAGCCCGGATGTTGTGGGCTTGGTTAGCTAAGTGACTCTTTACTTTCCAATAGCTAGTGTGGGTTGGTGACAATATTGTAGTATAATAGAATTTGAACACGGATGTTGTGGACTTGTTACCTATATATAGAATCCATTAGGACGCCATGATCAAAAATAAGCAAAAATGCAGCAATCTTGGTCTGGTGCACATTATAAAACAAAAATGTAAACAATCCTTGATCTATGTACAGTCTACACACTACGTGATAGGCTTTGAATTCATGCACTAGCTAGCAGATAGAGATGAGTCATCATTCTCTTCTCTACTAGTAAGTGTCATACTGCTAGTTTCATCATCTAACTGCTTTGTCTCCTCCAAGTTTGATCGCTGGAAAGTCATAATACAGTGTAAGTTTCCTCCCACCTTCTTAGTTTTACGTCTCTGAATTCCTCTGTCTAAATGCCGTATGTCTAAGAAATTGGGATTCTGGCAGTTCAGATCAGTCGCAATGTCCTTCCATCTAAAACAGCAAGAATACAGGATGAACAAATACCATCTTGCTCAACTTACATGATGTCTCACAGTTTGCATTGTATTCCAGGATGCCTCCTGCTTGTATCACATATCAGTATCCACGTTTCAACTTCTGAGTCAGACAAGGTCGGTCTGTCAACAACAACTAGAATAAATTAAACTTATTGCCCCACTCACTCACAAATGCTTGAAAATCAATATGAGACTCTTCCTATTAAAATCACAACCAACAAGTCTCCTGGAAAAGCCAATAACAATATTTCCTACCTGTATGCATCACTTTCAGCTAGTGGGACATCTTCAAAACCAACAGGGCAAAAGTAGTGGTTTTGGCAATGATAAATGAAGGCCTTTGACTTGTCTTGAAGTCCAACCTTTAACTTCTCCAAAGCTGATTCTGAAGACAGTCCAATCGTACGATCATTACCGTGAGGTTTGTATAAGAAATAAGAACGACCAAACACTCTAAAATGTTTATTGAGCCGTTGAAACCATCTAAAACACAAGTGCGGGCATAAAACATGACTGAACAAACTTTGTAGCTCAGTATGTTCATATATTATAAAGCAATTTCCACAGTTCACCTCATCAGAGTAACGTTCCCAGTGAATGGTCCAAATCTGATCTCATCAAATGATGGGGCAAATCCCAGCACTGTCAATGCTTGTTCCTGTGTTATTGGTCTGTGACTGTTAACAGATTAAAAAGCAACTTATGTTTCAATGTGTCCTACTTTTAGTAAGTTTGCTGGACCTGCCACATCCCAGGTGACTGAATAAGTAGTTCCAGCATGAGACAAGAGAAGTAATACCACATGACCTCTGGTATTGTGGTCGACTTATACAAAGCCTAATTCCACAAGACGATATCATCACATGCATGATTCTACACATCTGTAGTCATGCTGGATGTAGTTATGCAAAGAAAGTTATAACCACTGCGCAAACAAGCATACATGACTTCTGTAAGTCTTTCTGCTTACCAGAGCCTGTCAATCCACCAGCCTTCGATCCCCAACTTGTCTGCTGATCTGTCTGTCAGTCTGTTTGTTTGTCGACCTGCCTGACTGCATGTCTGTCCGCCTGTTGACTTGTCTGCATGTCTGCCTGTCCATCTGCCTGTCTGTCTGCCTGCCTGCCTGTCTGTCTGTCCAAGAGACTGTGCACATCTGGATCGATCAGACCACGTATCATTTTTGTAATATTAATGGCTTGTTCACTCTCCAAAATAGCTAAACTTACCATCTTCTCTGATCAAAAACCTTCCTCTGCATCAAATTTTCTACAGTCACCATATCTGTCAGCATTTCATAATCATCCGTTGACCTCAAACCCTCTCGTTTCCTGCTCCTTCGCCTTTGACTGCTGAGATCAGGCATGTCAATCTGCCACGCCAGAACTACATGCTCACCACTTATCACAGTTGAGGTGCTTCCGGTCGTACTATGACTGACCGACTGACCAGAAGCACTGCATGACATGTGACGTCATTACCTCGGAGACCAACAGCAGAATCTACATGTATATCTAACCTGCATTCACTCACAGGTTTCGAAACTATTTCTTTGTCGATACAGACATCATCATATGAGGGTTTGAACGAACGCTTGACACAATGAGCTTCCCAAATTTCATCTTCACCATCTCGAGCGTTTTCTACATCAACTCTCGCTTCGCAAGGAGCCTCTTCAGTAGTTGTCAATCCATTACCCATAATCGTATCACAAAATGAACAACCAAAATTCGAATAGGAAACAAGCCGCCGACCTTGATGCGCATGCTCTCGCGCCCGACCTTGGTGTCTCCGAGCGTCAAATGCGCCCCTAGTAACTGTCACGTGGTGTGTGGGTTTATTGCTATTGAATGACGTTCATCCTGATCCATTTCAAAGAAATCCAAATGCTGTTCTTAGCCGCAAACTTGAGACAAGGCGCCGTCTAAGTATCAACTTCCGTGTTTGTCATCTCCACTTCCTGTCTGTCCTTCATAGATCTCTACATTACAACAATAACCACACAACTACAACTCACATAGTGACACGTTCTGCAACATCATTCTCATCTCTACGATGTCATTCGACGTGACAAAGAAGGCAGACGAACTCTTTCTAAGGTGGCTGACGGACCCATCCATTCAACATCAACTGAGAAACAAACTGAGACTAATTGTTGACTGTTCAAACTCTCCTCTAACTTCCACAGGCAACTTGAATGCTCTCAACAGTCCCTCTCCTCCTCCAACGTCTCCAAGGAACTCTCCTCCTTCGGTTGCTACTGTGTTGAGTCGCAGTCATTCTGGTAGTCAGAGTCCCAAGTCTGATTGCATGTCTCCACGACTGACGAGGAAGAAGAGTAATGAAGTGCATCTGGAGAAGCAGCAATATGTTGCAACTGCTTTGTCAACAATCAGATCGCCAGTTTCGCCGACTGCTGGAGAGTTTGGGTTTGAGAAGGAGATGGGGTTGACGTCTGATTTGCCACAGTTTTATTTCCGGTTTGGCCGTCCTGGGGGTGACACTGATGGTGTTGAAATGAGTGGCATGAGGAGAACGTTTAATTTGCTAAAGGACAGGGTGAAGAAAAAGGATTTTGGAAAGATAGTAAAGGTGAGTATATATATATATACAGCAAGGTAACTATATAAAGTTCTGTAACTATGAGAGTTTACTACGACTAGATTTTAAAAACAAACAAACATGTAACACTTAAAAGAGAACAATGCAGACTACCCGGAGCCAACTTAGTGGCTGAAAAACTGGGTAGAGCAATCTACAGTACAGTCAATGTCATTTGTCAGATCTGAGATTTTCTCATGATGGCCTTAGCGTTGCACTTCTGAAGTTGAGTTGAGAATCTCTTTCTCCAGATGTCCAGAAACTCAGCAGGGTTAGGTCGACCAAGTTCATCACGTGACTTCTTGGCTAGCCTTTCCAGAAAGTTTTATCCCATCTCACCCCATCGTCCAAGTCCAAATCTTTCTGTCTGTCTGTGTCTGTTTGTCTGTCTGTCTGCTTTTGTGGGTTCATGGTGCTATTCAATGAACACGATTCCTCAAAGATTTCCATCTAGAATAGATCTATGTGCCAGCCTCAACTCTGCGAGTCCACCTTTCTATCAGCATCTTTGCAAGGCAATGGCAAGCCTTCCTTCCACCTTAGGATTAGATGGAGAGGCACTCATACCTCAGTCTTTGTCTGGGCTTATGGCAAAAATCCAGTAAAACTCCAATGTCGCCTGAGCTCGGATATTGCTGAAGGGAATGCAGCAACATGTGTTATGCAAGCATCCCCTGTCAAACATGCTGCAAGGATAAGGTCGTGTCAGGGACGTGGAGCAGGATCATGGCTTCAAGCTATTCCTTCAGCACCAAAATTTGTTCTAAAGTCCTCAGAATTTCGTGTGGCAGCATTTTTGAGACTTGGTGTTCCTTTACCATATTCCCAGATTGTTACCAATTGTGATTGTGGTAGAAGCCTTGATGAACATGGTTATCATCTATTGACCTGCAAGTTTGGCGGTGGCCCAGTATGGCAACACAATACAATCGTGTCAACTTGGGCTAAATGTTTAGACGAGTTGAATATTCCTCATCAAGTTGAGCTAAGAAATAGGTATACCATCTCTGAGAACAGGTCGGATATAACAACATATGATCCCACTGGACACTTGACAAAAGACCTGGACATTTCACTTGCTCATCCACATTCTTGTGACATCTTACAATCAGCTGCCAAAATATCAGGTTATGCAACTGAGTTGAGAGAAAAATGCAAAATGACAAAATATGGTCAACAGCAGTCTATAGCAGGATCTGATACAATATGTATTCCACTGGTTTTTGAACACTTTGGCTTTTGGGGCCCTATGGCTGAAGACTATCTCGATAAGATCTCCAAAATTTCAAAAGATGCAAACGGGAAAGCAGCGAAACAGACTTTAGAGATAGATGGAGAAAGCAACTGTCTGTAGTTGTACAGTCGTGCAACTCTCGTGTGATTTCAAAAGTTGTTGAAGTTGTCTAAGTGCAATTTTGATGACTTTCTATATGATAAAGACGTTCAACATTTTGTTCATTGACTGTTATTGTTATGCATACGTAAAGATAGTGATTGTTATTAGTAGAGTAAGAGTTCAAATATCATAATCTGTCTGTTTGTCTGTCTGTCTGTCTGTCTGTCAATACATATATTTCTTAATACAAGACATTATTACAGTCTACGCTAAAAATCAGCAAGTTCTAAGAGAACTAGGACCCAAGATGTCCCTAAGTATGACTAAGAGTCAAACTGTTGACAATAAGCTAATCTGTCTGTCTGTCTCTCTGTCTGTCTGTCTGTCTTAATACATATATTTCATACATTGAAACTAGTACACTCACACTAAACTGTAAAACAAACAAGCAAGCCCGCAGGCCCTATGCTAAAACTAACTGCTAACGCCTAAACAACTGAAATGAGTAAGACTCACAATTACACGAGTTACACTGAGCAAGTTTCGAAAGTTTTCTAGTAATTACTCTTGCATTACCCTGTTGCAACGCAACGGAAATACAGTGCCGCCAGTATACAATGAAGTCAGTGCTGTTGTTCTGTCCATCTTCGTTGACTGAAAGGGTTGATAGATCACGTAATAGACTCTTGAGATCTTCCACCCCGATGACCAAAGTGTTCAAACACAACAGGTATACATGTTGAAGAATTCCCAAAATGTCAAACTGCTGACCATATTTTGTCACTTTCTGCTGCTCTCTTCTAGCTGCAGCTGCACCATCTTCCTTGGAAGCAAGTGATAGGATGTGACCATTCCAAGGATGGGCAAATGAAATATCCAATTCAACGTCAGTGCCAGATTAAGGGTTGAAATACACAATATCTGGTCGACAATGGCTGCCATCATATAGGTCCTCCATTTTGTGAGTAATGTGAAGATCACTCAAACAATTTGCCCACACATTTACAATGGAACCGTGTGTCCAGATAGGTCCACCTCTGTGTCTACATGTTAGCAAGTGATATCCTTTACTATCCAGCAATTGACCGCACTCACAACTATCAAGAGCTGCAGCAAGGGGCATGTCACACCCCAACCTCAAACGAGTTGCAAGACAGAAGTCGGCAGCATTCAGCGCAAACTTTGTTGAGGTTGGAATAGAATCCAGCCAAGCCCCAGCTCCTTTACCTTGCAGTAACCTGAAACGAGAAGCCTCATGACAAGACTGGGAATTTTCTTGAATCGAAGACACCATTTGTTTGAAATATTCTTGAGATAGTTTGTGTTGCATCTTTTTAGGATTGATAAGGAGATCTTCCAAAGCCTTATTTACTGGTAAAAAAGCTGCAATTCATAAGCAATCGAACCACCGATAGTTACATCCTTAGGACACAGGACTCCATGAATCAAGCTCTCCAGAGTTGGAAAACTATGAGGAAGATCAACCAGACTTCGAGCCCAAGAAGATACAAAGGAAATAGAACTGATAGATTGTGCAGATAACATGCCAAAACCACCAAACCTTATTGGTAAAGTTGCTTGCAGTCACTGTTGGTCATTAAGAACAGAACACTTGATCAGTTGCTGAAGAGTGGATCTTGTTATTTCATCGTCTTGCAAAGCAGCAGACTGCATCAAACTAGGAGCAACTGTTCTCCCAAGGTAATTCAAACGTGTCACATGACAAAACCGTAGTAGCAACATTCCACTTTGTGGCTCATTCAAGGCCACAACTTGGTCACACAGAGACTGTCCATCCAATGCAATGTCTGAGCATAAACTCTTGATGTATTCAGGTTGACCAATTGGCGTACCAAGAATCTTTGTTCCAGAGGAAGACACATGAATCGACTCATGAGAATTGCACATAGCAAACCTACTCCTGCTATAGATTTCACGTTTGTTCATGGCTACTGACAGGCCAACTTCAGACAACTGATCTCTCAAGTCATCAAGGGCTGGCAAAACATCTTCCAGTGAACCAAGAAGAAACACGTCATCTAAGTAGGCTAACAGTTGAAGTGAAGAGTGTCTCTCTTGAAGCTCAAGAAGTAAAGGATGGATAGTGAGAGAAAAAAGAAAAGGACCAAGGGATCTCCTTGCTGAACACCTTTTTGAGATGACAGCAAAAAGGAATCACTTCCCTGTTGGAAGATAAGAGGACTGTATTCTGAATACATCCCTTGTACATGCTGAAAGATATCAGGAAATGACTTTTCAACCATTGGCAGTAGTGAAGCTCTTTCAATGGAATTAAAGGCATTTTTGATGTCAGATTTTAGGAGAACTCAATCATCATGGTATTCTAAAAGCAAGTTCACGTGATGTCTGTCTGTCTGTCTGTCTGTCACATTTGTTTGAACATTTCTCTATCATACATTTCCACAATGCAAAAATAATTATATATATATGGTGTCCAACTACGATCAGTGTTCGTGAACTAATAGTAAACTAAACTCAAAACAAAACTTGAAGGAGCTAATAATTCTAAAAACTCTAAAAGCAGCTATTTACTACATGCAAAGCCCTCAGTGTCAGCTAGTCGCTAAAGTACTGAGTGGCAGAAAAGTCACTTCTGTTGTCTCCAGTCAGTGAAGATCTGTCTATCTGTCTTTCTTTCTGTTTGCCATTTGTCTGTTATTTCATTTTTGCAACTTTTCAAAGTTTAATAACTCTTTGTTAGGGGTGCCAACTACCTCTCTATTGGAAGCATCCTCTTTTCATTGCGTGCGGTGGTACTGAAGACACACCAGTTACATTCAACATGTTCTCACAGCTGTGGAAGAAGTGAGCAAAACCATCTTGAAGGGTCGTTTCAATTGTTTAGGCGTTAGCAGTTAGTTTTAGCATAGGGCCTGCGGGCTTGCTTGTTTGTTTTACAGTTTAGTGTGAGTGTACTAGTTTCAATGTATGAAATACATGTATTAAGACAGACAGACAGACAGACAGATAGATAAGCAGCCAATTGGAACATATCACCAGACAATAAAACAAACATGCAGATAAACAGACAAACAAAGTCACTAACCTATAGCTTACTGTTTGTTTACGTACTAGTTTAACTACAATATACCACGACAATGCATCCAAGTTTGTCTGTCTAATGACAGCAGGAAAAAGGGACTACCTCACATCAGAAGACTTCAAGCCTCTACTACAAGTACTAACAACCCAAGCAGTATAGACACATAGCTGCATAACTCTATAATATGTATGTTTGGCAGGATATTGTGGACACTCACCCTGGATTGACTCTTCTCACTGATGTACCCGATTTTCAGAAAAGATACATTGAGACGGTACATTGACATACTTGGGATTGGTTTTGGATAACATGTGGATGTTTTAATGTTAGGTTGTTGCACGAATTTTCTTCTCGGTGAATCGTTCATGGACTGGCAGGATTTCTGTACCAGAGCTGAGGAAGAGCAATTTTCTGACAGTGAGAACTGGCATGATGTTTTTAAAGACTTTGTGAGCATAGTGATGGACTAACAGTTGTATGGACAAACGGACAGACAGACAGGCAGACAGACTGACAAGCTAACAGACGGATTGACAAATGGGAAAGTGTGACAAACACTAGCAGAAAGGAAACCACAGATAGACAGAACAACATGATTGTACCTTCAATTTCTGATGTAAACACGATGTTGCAGGTCCTGGCATTACTAGAAGATGAAGATGATATTAACCAGGTCAGTACGTTTACATAATGTATACATTTCTTGATTAATAATTAATTAATTAATTAATTAATTAATTAAAAATATGCAGTACAAGAGTCAAGCAGTCCATGACATTTCAGGTCCAGACCTTACATATACTTTTCGTATTTACGGTACATTGACGCCATTTCTGCTATGTATTGATTGCTTAGGCCCCTATTTGTTGCATGTCTGTTTCACATCACCCAGACTCTCTCAAACTAATGCCAGCGGGTGGGCTATTACCATTATACATTATGTACATGTGACACCGGTGTCATGATAAATAGTGTTCCCCTACAAAAAGTGTCCCACTGGACACAATTTGTCAGCAGTATGTGACAAATACTGTCCGCCTGCAAAACGTGTCCCTAACCTTAACCCTAACCCTAACCCTAACCCAAAATGTTCTTCCCAGCCACGGTGAGTGCGAGAAAGTGACAGGTGGGGGACAGTTTTCATACCGGAATTGGCGAATAACAATGGGCATGCGCATTGTTACAAAGCGGACAGTCCTTGTAGGAGGACGGAAGTTGTTGCTACACCGGAAGTCAGCACGCACAGTATAAATAATATTATAACACAACAGACCAGCATCCACGGCAGCAAGAGGTAATACAAGCTCTAGACATCATCATGCAAATGACAGCTGGAGTGACTTTAACAACTATTGGACGATCTGTGTTTGGTTCTGGTCCTCAAGTTCTTTCTTGAAGATTTACAGTAAACAGTGTAGATAAGAAGAGCAGACATTGCGCAATTAATTAAAAGAAATGAGACACGGAAGATGGTTCAGGTGTATGCCATGTGCTCCGGTCGTATTGCACATGCGCATTACATGAATAATGGCGTAATGGTGAAATCAGTGTAGCTCTGTCATTTGGATGTGGGCGGGTGATGTGAAACAGACATGCAACAAATAGGGGCCTTATATTGTCTAACATATTTGCTATAGCAACTCTAATGTTTTAGTCTTGTTTTTATACTATTGACACTAAGAATAATAATTTAACTGTTAGCATGTTACCATGGTGACCAAGTAATGTTTGGGCTAGGTTAGTACTTGTATGGATGGGTTATTTTCTGTTTGTATTTTTAATTATTGATGTCTGTGTATGTACATCAGGTGATGGAGTATTTCTCTTATGAACATTTCTACGTGATTTATTGCAAGTTTTGGGAACTGGATACGAATCATGACATGTTCATTGACAGAAAGGACCTTGCCAGATACTCAAATCATGGTCAGTGACGTTTCATGTAATTACTTTGTTGTAGTTTCATTTATACTTGCCTGTCTGTCTGCCAATCAGTTGCCTCATACATACAAGTGTATATTTACATATCTTCATGTCTGCTTCTCTATTGATCTATTCATTTGTCCTTCAGCTGTGCATCTAAACCATTTATTTGTCATTATTAACTTTTAGTATGTCAATACCTGTACATTATGATCATTGTTCTGTAATGTTTCATTGCAGCATTAGCTCCTCGTATAATACAGAGAATATTTAGTGGAGCTGTGCTGAGGTATGCATACAACTGAATTCATGATGATTCGTGTGGGAGATGGTGTCAATTTGAGTAGAAATGTGAAGGAACATCCTGGAAAGATGAGTTACAAAGACTTTGTGTGGTTCCTACTCGCTGAAGAAGACAAGCAGCATCCAACAAGGTAAATAGCTGCACACATACAAAGACAGTCAGCAAGTGTATTATGTTGTTAACGTTGTTGCATTGTCAGTCACAAACTTACATGGTTCATATATGATGTTGTCTTCTCAATAGTGTGGAGTATTGGTTTCGCTGCATAGATCTGGATGGTGATGGTGTGCTGTCAATGTATGAGATGGAGTATTTCTATGAGCAGCAGATGAAGCGAATGGAGCGGATGGGTGTTGAAATGCTGGAATTTGAAGACTGTCTTTGTCAAGTTCTTGACATGATTAGTCCACAGCATCCAGGTAGAAGAAATGTAGACCATCAGGTTAGGTAAGGCATGAAATCAAATTTGTTGTATTGCAGATTACATCACTCTAAGAGATTTGAAGAGATCCAAGGTGGCGGCATTATTTTTCAATATTTTTGTAAATTTGGATAAATATCTCGAGCACGAACAGAAGGATCCGTTTGTAGCAAAAGTGAGTTCCTAAATTTTGTTGTAAGTTGTGACATAAAACTTAATGTAAAATAACCCAAACAAAAAGTCTATAGTAGCAAGATATGTATACAATTTTACAATGTATCATGTATGTATTCAGTACAACTTTTAATAAAATGCTGATTTATTATTAGGAGGCTGAAGGTGATACTGAGCTGAGTGCATGGGAAAAATTTGCTCAACAAGCATACGAGAAGCTTATAGCTGATGAGCAAGCAAATGAAGAGTAATCCATCGGTTGACAATCATCACCAACAACCACTATACTCTTGTTCTTATAGATATCTGCAAGATGGATTTGATGATGGAGAAGATGACGAACTAATGGCTCTAAAGACAGATGACCCATTGGATGATAATTTAACAACCACAAAGGCGAGATTAAGCATCGAGAGAAAGCAACTATCATCACTAATTGCAGACAATACAGACATGGCCATTACTGACTTCTATAAAGAATCATAAGATTAGTTCTACCAATAGTAACAGCAGGTTACGTTGCAATCTCAATGGCACAGTCGACGTGCGGCTTTTGCTCTCAATAACTCTTTGACTCTTTTTAAGATTTACTGACAACAGTGCTAACAACAGTTTATATTTTGTGAGATGCCAATAAAAATTCTAGAATTGACTGGCTAGAGTTTAAATAAATAGATGAGAATCATTCTTCTGTGGTCAGTCAAATGTTAGTTTTCCAGTATCTGCAAGATGTTGCAAATAGTTGAAGTGACATGCTATGACTCGAGGCAAGAAACGGTAATCTTTGAAAGTGTAGACCATTGAGTATAATGGGAAACGATTGATTGCCAGATCACAACATACTAGTGCATGATCTTGATGATATCTACAAGACATGTGTCTGAGTCATTGGAGACACACACACACACACACACACACACGCACGCACGCACGCATGCACGCGCACACACACACACACACACACACACACACACACACACACACACACTGCACACCTATTTTTGTCCAACTTCACTCCAGAGAATGATTCCAGCTGTTGTCTGTGATATTCAACTAAATCATGTCGAACCTCATGTGACACTTCAGGATGAAGAACAAATGAGAGAAACTCGGCAACATCTCTTTGAGGAACATGGACAGTTGCCAGCTCCCAATCATAAGCACACAAGCGACGAGAATCAGCTTGCAACTCATCATCATAAGCTGAAGGACGAAGACAGACATTTCTTAGATTGAAATCATTGTGAACAAGAGTTCTGGGAGCAGAGTCAAGCCTTTGAAAAATGGCAGGAATTTGGTCGATTAGTAGCAACCCAAGATGCCTCCTGTAGAAAGGAAATAATATCGATAGTATTGACTATATATACATATATTCACATACATGTATATGTATATATATATACATATATTCACATTTTAATTAATAATTTTAGGTATAATATAATCATAAATATTGCTCAAAAGTGTTGACTAAGCTCTGATACTTGTGGCTAATGTATCTACATCATAACATATAGCAGCTCAACACATCCATTCAATATTTCGAACATGTAAACTGTAACTTGATCGACTGCTGACCTTGCTGGTGTCCACATTTCTGGGAACTCAGTGACATTCTGTTTGAGCAAAGCTGTCCAGAGTGGTTTAAGTTTCATCATCCGTTCCTGACTTGTTGTTGACTCAAAGAACGGATATTTCCTTACCAGATCATCAGTTTTGTCCAAGTAAATGCTATGAAAGTGAGCAATGTCACGCAAGGCAACCTAAACAAACAAAAGCACATCTATTTGTTACACATCATCTCACTTAAATCTAAGACACACAAATAGCAACCTTAATTTCGTCAATACTCCACTGTGATACGTCATCCACTGTGTCAAAGTGAGTCACATCTTCCAACTTTTCCATTGCAATCACAAAAATGTCCTAAAGCAAGTGAACAATACAGAAATTGTATGTTACTTAATTAACTTTTCAAACTCCAGCTAGACACACACACACACACACACACACACACACACACACACACACACACACACACACACACACACACACACACACACACACACACACACACACACACACACACACACACACACACACACACACACACACACACACACACACACACACACACACACACATGCACGCACGCACGCACACGCACACACACAGACACACACAAATAGACAATGAACAAATGTGAAGCCCTCCACGTCATTCGTGAATGACGTCAACCTTAAGGTCAGTTGCGGAGATAGCTCCCCTGTCTCTAGGGCCTCCATGCACTACGTGGAGGCTTAGGGCCAGCGCTACAATCCACCTGGAGCTTATCCAGGGGCACTGACTATGGCGCAGCTTTGGCACTGGACACCAAGGCCCACAAGTACCCGTCTGCTGCATGATGTTACTGCCAAGCCAGCGGTCATGTCCACCCCAGTCAATGTCCAGGTACTCATTTATACTCCTGAGTCGAGAGAAGCAATTGTGTGCAAGTTTCTTGCTTAAGGAAATTATGCCATAGCTTGCCATCACTGTGACTTGAACCTACAACCCTGCAAGGTCCCAGATGTTTTCATTCTCCAAATACACTCTCTAACCAATTGAGCTACAGCACCACACACACACACACACACACACACACACACACACACACACACACACACACACACACACACACACACACACGCATGCATGCATGCACGCACACATGCACGCACGCACACACACACACACACACACACACACACACACACACACACACACACACACACACACACACACACACACACACACACACACACACACACTAGCCTCAAAAGCACGCGAACTCTAGTCTGAACCAAGTCGATACTAAAATGATTTCGGAAATAGCCTTCTAAGCCAATCAGCTCCTTACAACCGGAATGTCGGTTGTAAATTCTCATTGGTTTGCAGTAATTGGTTATGCTAAGTGCACTAACACTGATTGCGCACGCATGTGAAATCCTCGTGGGTGGCTAAGTGCATGCCAGAGCCGTGACTAAGACTCTAGTGCATGCACGCATCTTAGTTTCAGTTTCAGCTTCAGCTCTTCGATATCTTCAAGCCTGCGGTGACAGGACATGCACAGCAGCGTCGGTAGACCACCATCTTTGACAACTGGTCGAGTGGTAGTCTCGCCAGTCAAGCGGTTAGACTAGCTAGTGGTCTGCCGAAGAATCAAAGAGTCGTGGTTTTATGCTGTCCACCAAGATATCGCTGCAAACACAACAGACATCTCCTCTTTGTTCGTGAGATCTCATGCATTTACAAAAAAATATGTTGATCTAGGTAAATCGATCTTACTCTGTTAGACTATCATTTAGCATCGCTTTTGATAAGTACTTCCGAAATCATTTTAGTATTGACTTGGTCCAGACTAGAGTTCGCGTGCTTTCTGGTCTGGAAGTTCGAGGCTAACACACACGCATGCACACATGCACGCACACATGCACGCATGCTCGCATGCATGCACGCACGCACACATGCACACACGCGTGCACACACACACACACACACACGCACATACACACATCATGTATCATGACTAACACCTTTTCACTTAATTCTAACACTACAGTACTACCCCTCAATCAATGTAAATCATACATACTAGTACAGTGCAAATATAGTCTACAACAACAAAGAAATCAACAAACAGCATACGATGGTCACAGTTTGTAAATTTACCTTCTTATGGTCACACCAAACACGATGGACCTTTGGTGCAATGTTCACAAATCGTGAATCTTCCATTGACATTACAGTTGTTTCTCGATTGTGTGTGTCTCTACAGAACAAACCTCTCACTTCAATTCAAAAAAATTCAGTTCATCAGTTTCTTTACTGAAATCCTGTCTGCAGCTTGAAAAACTCGTATGCTTCTGCTAGGTCACCACCACATCCTTGAGCAATTTTATTCAACATATTGCATGTCTCCAAGTCAGTTGCCTTCGTTTTAACAATAATTCTCTTTCTTTTCGTGTCAGTGTAATCAGTTGGTTGGTATTCTAATTCAAATCCAAGATGCCCAATTTCTTTTGTAATTTCACGAACTTTTGCAAGATCTGACAAAATGCTCTGTTGACTGTCAACCTACAGATACAACCACAGCTAATCAAATAAAATATTAAATATGTCTTAAAACTAATAGTCAACTACCAAATGTTAAAATCATTAGTTTTATTAAACTTATTAAGCAAAGTATCTAAACTCTACATTAAACATTTACCATATATTACAAATATCAAATTATTTATATTAATATTAATTATTATTGTGTTTACATACATCAAGTGAGCGCCAACGGATCAATTCTTCTCCTTCATTGAGTAGACTATCAAAAAACTCTTTGTTCAAATCATCAGCACGAAGCCCAAGGTCAGGACGATTCTTTCCCAAACGATTATGTGCTGCTGCAAACTGCCCACTTGCTACTGCAGCAAAGCAAGAAAGGTCAAGGCCAAGACACACTGCGGCAATGATTTCAGCCAATCGTAAATTGCCATTCTAAAAATACACAACAATTAATTAATTCTAAATGTATAAATAATAAATAAAATACACATCAATAATTTAAAGTAATAAATAATTAATATTTAGTAGGCAACAATACTAAGTAACAAATATATTATGTAATCTGTAGATAAATAAATATTTAAATACACTATAACACAGAAGTACTAACTTGCTTGAGTCGTCCTTACCTCTCCATCACAGCCCATAAGTTGAAGGCATTCTCTTTGTGTTGCAAGACCAGTTCCACCTCCTACTGTTCCAACATGCAAAGATGGTAAAGTCATAGACGCGTACAATCCTCCCTCTGACTTATCTCTGTAACAAACAGGATGTAAATGTGTATTAACTGATAAGCATAAGACGTGCTGCTAATGTCTGTATAGCCACAAGTCTTTTGAATTGTTTGTTCTTATATCATTCACTATTAAGTTTGCTCAGTCATCTAACAAACGTCCGTCGGTCTGTTTGTTTCATTTCGTCTGCCTTAATTTAGCCTATTGTTGTGCATGTTTGTTACATTGTTCCAAACTTTGAAAATCGTTGAATATCTGATGGAGATGCCCTTTCCACATTGAAAAAGGCAGAAGAACTTTCGACAGTGCAAGCGATATCTTGACCAGTTGCAGCAAACACAGCAGCGACAGCATTGCTAATATTGATAGTAAACGTTGGAGATCCAATCAACCAATTGCCTTGATGAAAAGCATGGTAAGTTGCCAGAAGACCTTCTGAATCCCTCTAGAAAAGTATACCACACAAACACTATAATATATTTAATGTCACTTATAACTAACAATACTGTGTAGCACTAAATTGTACTTATACAAATTACACAAAAATCTACTAACTACCTTTACTGTCCAACTCAAATATAATATAGCACAAGCATACGTGTGTTAATTTCTAGTCAATTCACTGTAACTTTTTAGACGGTCACTTTTCTGACCTTCAAAACACTCTTCAGTACTGACTCTGGAATGTATACATCTGCTTGTGCATGTACACCTCGTACTCCTCGAATTGATGAAGGAGAGTTCAAAATATAGCTGTTCTTCTTGTCTGAACTGAGATTCGTCTCAACCCAATAGTTCAAAATGTTGATATCCTTCCTTGTCTTTTCTATCTCTTTTAACATCCACTTGCAAGCTTCTGATGTTGCTGTTGTCACCATGTTCTGTCCAGCTGCTAGTCCAGATTCACAAACAAACAAAGCGTGGACTGATCGGCCAATTACAAAAGGTTCAACATGAACAAGCCTGCAATGACGACTTATATTTTGCACTTGCATTTGAAGATCAGATAGATGAGACACAAGCCAGTCAGTGAGTTTCACTGCTTCCACCAAACTTGCAGTCATAAAGCATGGACCACGTGTCATTTGTTGAGAAAAAGCATGAGTTGTAATGCCTCCAGCTCTGTTGCAAGCAGTGACTCCCCTTGTTGCTGATGCAACTAGTGCACCTTCTGTGGTTGCAAATGGACACAGGACATACCTGAAAACCAAATCACATATTGCAAGTATAGTAAGCATCAATCATGTGGCAAAGCTACAATCGATATTGCAGTCATCGTATGAGAAACAAGAGTTTCTACAAATTTCTTAAAATACCAAAGACACAATACGGAAACACAAGACACAACAAAGATAAAAGAGGACGGACAGACAGCTAGAATACAAACACACAAAAACTACAGACATGCTATAGGTGGACAGGAAAGCTATAGCAATATATATATATATATATATATATATATATATATATATATATATATATATATATGATAGATCGAATAAAACAGATCGATGCATATGAATAATGAAGAACAGATGGTCAACTTCATTACATGACATACAGAATTCAAACATCAATGAAACAACAAATCAGCAAAAACACAAACAAATTAACAGAAAACAAACACAGAGTACAAAACTAAACAGAAAAAAGGGAGTGCCTGTTGATGCTTTGTAGCTGCTGTGTTTGTCAATGTTACAAACAGTTCAAAGCAACAAAATAGTGCAAGTAGAAATATCCACCAGCTGCTAATCGATCAACGTCAATACACACACGCACGCATGCATGCATGCGCACACACACACACACACACACACACACACACACACACACACACACACACACACAATACAGAGAAGTGATCAAACAATTCAGCTTAGACTTTTATAGACTTTATATTGCTATAATGGACAAGGCCCAACCCACAGAAGTGCCTTGCATAGATGCCTATAGAGTCTGGACCATGGCCATGCATGCAACATAAAAAATGCACCAGTAGGGCACGTACATAACCTAGTCAATTAAAGCTGCATGTATACACGTACTACACCTCGAGGGCCCCATCTGACAATACCTATACCTTGTAAAGGCTGAACTAAGTTTCTGTCTGAAACGAGGCTACAACATACTACATGTATATAATTTAAAAACACAACATAAAATTTGGCATACCCATCAACATGTTTTCCATGCATGAGAACAGGTCCAACCAACCCAAGAGGAATTTTAGCTAATCCAATAGGATTCTCTATATTTCCTTTCAGTAATGTCATCTGACTGTCTACAGTATGCTCCTTTCCTTCCACATTCCACCAATCAGACACAAACTCCAAAGACTTTCCCCCAGCAAACTGCTCAGCCCACTTTCTTCTCAAGTCATTCTTCTCCATCTCGTAATGACCTCTGAAAGGTATGCGAGGTTGACCAAAGCCATCCAGTTCAGTAGGAACGTCAATGATCGGAACCGTGGGTTTGTCCGACATGGGCGCGGCCTCAGAACCGGACATTGAGGTTGTACTAAATTGATATCTAGAAACGTTAACTCCAGCGAGCCTGGAAACCACAGGATGACGAGTGTTCGTAAACGTAGAGCAAAGAAACGCGCCAAGGTGAACTCGACGAAACCTGCAGCAAAGAGAAAATTTAAACGTCTTCATTTCTGGTGTGAATATTAATTAATGTCTTCATGTGTAAAAGTGTACATTAATACCGACATACTTACATCGTTCTAATTGCAGCGGAGCTGTAGGAAGGGCGTACGACAAGAGAAAGACTCTGCGACAAAATTTCAATTCGATGGGATTGAGTTTGGATCCAAACGTGACGTTGCCGTGCAGACCTCGAGCTGAGAAAGAATCGGACGTACAAGAAAAGGCAAACGTGGAAGTCGCTGGTATCGAGAATGCGAAGAGTGAAGTCGTCACGGGTAGGCAAAACTGCTCTAGATAGCTGAGCTGTCTACTGATTGCTCTGAATCTGACTGCACTGCACTGTCTTACCCTGTACAAATGCTAGGTAGTGCTGATTTGTCGGTAAGAAATCTAAGACTTGTTATAATTGGCTCGCCACGTTGCGCAGTCTGGGTACAATGGGTGCAATGGGTGCACCACCCACCACCGCCCACGCACTCACATCACAAACCACACTCGATGGTCTAAATATGATTCATTGACAGAAGTGAGATCAACTGAAAGTCTAGAAGGAATTAATTAAGTCATGATCACTGACAGCTCTCAAGTGGCATGTGCTAAATCGCTAGCAGATCTAGATCCAGGGGTTGCATATTATAGCTGCATCTTCAAACATGCAAAGGCAAAGGCAAAAGGATATGACTATGCAGTTGTTGTCATAATTGCTTTAAATGACATAATTTCACCTGCGTGGGATTAGAGAAATGGCATCATAAGTGCATGGTTTGCTATATGTGTTTGCATTGTTCACTCTTAAAAATTTACAAACAGTTTGACTTAATTAATTAATTATGCTTTAGAATTAGAGAATGAAGCAGCCCAGATCACAAGACTAGAACGTCACATTGCACCTGGTGAAGTTCAGTTTCTAACTAATTTGCTCTTGAAATATGGAAATGACTACAAGGTGAGTACTAGTAGTTAGCCCACTCCTCAATAACACAGCAGAAGTTAGTCTGTTTTTATCTGATTTTTGATTAGAGAATGGTTAGAGATAAATCAAACTACTACCAACATACATACAAGCAACTGAAGAGGAAATGTGAAGCATTCCTGCTATCAAAACAAGGAGAGCAAGCGATGAGACAACTAGAACAACAACAAATGTGAAAGCAGACATACAGCTCGATCAACATAGCAGTTTAGGTAGTTTGCAGTGATTTTGCTACAAGACAACAGCATACTAAAACGTCAATAGAGACATTTATCAAGAGTAACTGTGATATACTTACTGACTATTTTGATATTGTTTATCTCTATCAAATGGTTCAAAAGCATGATGGCAGGACGACTGCAAGGAAGGAAATGGCCTGAAGCTAACATAATACTGTGTATACTGTATGTATTATACACACATTGAGACATCAATTGCATGCCAACCACGTACAGGAATCAAACAGGACAACTTAGCGGTATTCAAGGCAGTGAAAGTACACCAAAAGATATTACACAACGTAAGAGGACATGCCTCTACACACTAGTGACGATAAAAATAAGCTAACATTTTGGCATTACAACATGTAGAAAATTACGTACACATACACTAGATCCTACACCAGCCTACAGCACACAAATAGATTCAATAACGTCAGGTCTACAGCCTCACACACAAGATCTAAATAAACCTAAAGAGTAATGGGAAATAAAGCTTCGGTGATCAGCAAGTCTATCATACAAGCATCAGTCTTCATCCATTGGCTGTAAGCTACTGCTGTCTTGTAGATTTTGGTCAGTAACGAAATCTTCAATTTGATCAAGGTTGTCTACTGACTTCGTTTTTTTCCTCAGTTCAACACGCGTGCTTGGCCCAGATTGGGTTACTCGCACTTCGTTCGGTGAGACGGGGGATTTGGGTCGCCTGTGTTGTACATTTGGTGATTCGTTTGCCGTGTCGTTATTGTATTGACTACCTGACTGAGAAATAGGGCTGTCCTGCTCTTGTGGTGATTCATCCATCATTGTCTCTGTTTCATCTGGTTGCTCCTGATGTAAACAAACATTAGAACACACACATACTTGACACACATCAAGATTGACAGATAGACACACATCCAGACGTTTGCAAGCATGCAAGCACAAGCTCACACACACACACACACACACACACACACACACACACACACACACACACACACACACACACACACACACACACACACACACACACACACACACACCAGCATAAACAGACAGATAGACCGACAGACAAAGAGACAACAAACATATTGGCCTCAAACTGTAAGAACAGTATCTGGGTAATAACAAGATAACAAACAGATGGGTAAAGTATAGTAATAACAAAGAGACAAGAGCAGCAGAAGACAGGATGGCAGCTGGCAGCAGTTATACAATTAGAGCCATGTGAAGAAATAAACATCATGCACCAACCTCAACTGGACACAAATCACACGCTCTGGTAAGCGTCTGCTTAGCACTGTTTGATCTCTCCAAGAAATACCTAAGCAGCGAGCACACCTCACGCATAACTTAACAAATCTTACAAACTTTCTTAAATACCCATTTGATGTTTCATTTGACTGTGCAGGAGGTGACCAGTTGTTGTAGCCATATGTGTGACTGTATGGCCGCTATTGCAAATGTCAGTTCACATCACCGTGACATCATAATACATGAGGCTTACATACTCGTTCTAGCTCTTCTGCTAGCCACATAACAGCATTGTGCCATTGCCGTTTTAGAGTAGGATCTTTGTGTAACAAGTCATTGGCCAAACTACAACTAAAGCAACATTTCCTATTTGAAAATCTCACATTCACATAGCACAGGGTATGAACAGTAGTCAAATTCAAGATGGCTTGTGTGTGTGTGTGTGTGTGTGTGTGTGTGTGTGTGTGTGTGTGTGTGTGTGTGTGTGTGTGTGTGTGTGTGTGTGTGTGCATGCGCTGTCTGTACATGTATAGTGCAAGTATTCATGTTTGTATGCATATGTACACCCTCATAACTACTCCACACAGCTCACCTGTTGAAAAGAACAACCATCATCTTGATGCACTGATAAGCTCGTTTCTGGTAGTGGTTTCTTGCACGTTGAATGATATCCACTAGACCATCAGCACCAGGCTGATCATGGAAACCTATTGCATAACATCAAACCATACTAAGCATGTACACATGTACATACACACCCATGCATGGCATGCACACACTCACTCACTCACTCACTCACTCACTCACTCACTTTATTCACTCACTCACTCACTCACTCACTCACTCACTCACATGCACAGGCACGCACGCATGCACACAGGCACGCACGCATGCACACACACAGGCACACACACACACACGCACGCACACACACACACACACACACACACACACACACACACACACTACACTACACTACAGTAATGACTAACCTGCAATTGTGTTGACGATACGAGGATGTTGCCATGAATCCTCAATGAGGAGAACATGGAGCAGCAAATCAAGGAATGGCTTTAGTTCATAAGTATAAACATACGTCAGCTACACAGAAAACACCACACTTACACACACTGCCAACAGATACCGTATACAAGAGTGAGCAATTTCAGTACAGCAACGCAGACTGATCAACTTAATTGATTGTTCAGTCTCAACTCTATTGGCCAGGTCATGTCTACGTCTGTCTATCCACCCATCCACACAATACACTGACTGCACAAATGTCTATTAACCAGTTACAACACCTGTCAGGTTTACCATCTATGTGATCAATGTACATGTATGTCTTGTCAGTAATCCAGGAAGTACTAACATCAGTTGCCTAGGGGAAGCAACGTTCAGCACGACAAGTCATCTCAACACCCACTATGCAATGCTTCCCACAATGTGATCTATTGCTTGGTGTGACCAAATCAAACAAAAGCAACAACAAATGAAATCTAATTAGTCTGGTGCAGACTCATATGTTAATGACACTTTAATTATCACATTCACAAGTCATAGTCATACCTGAGATAAAAGTTCACTCAGCACCATACGAGAAAACACTGGATTTTCCCAGGAGCAGTACTGCACACAAACACACTGCATGACAGCAAGTCACATCCATCATATAACAAACAACCAACTCGAATAAGTCTTATTGTGTCTTCTGATGCCGTGTTCTCTACAATTACCTTCTTAACATACCTGAAAATCACAAACAAAATACATCACAACAATTCAAAACTTAAGTATCTCAACCCAACTGGCCCGTCTTGTTATCAAGACTGGCAGTGAGACAGTGGTCTGCCTCACTCACATCCATTTGAGATGAATTTTTATAAAACAAAAATCACCTGTGGTTGTCAAAGATGGCTTGTTCAAGATCTGTATCTATAGGAACAAGCTCAGGAATTTCACTAAATGGATTTCTCAACACTTTTGATTTCTAGAGAACACACAGACAACAGTTAGACTTTGTGTAATAACAAAGGTTCAGCTGAAACTTCATCAAATAAGAGACAGTTGCAGTTGAGTTACACATAAGTGTACAGGTAAACAAATAAACACATCAACAGCCAACAGAGACACACACACCAAAACACCGAAAAGCAACTGACCACCTGGCAGACAAACAGACAGATGGGCACACACACACACACAACAGAGAGACCAATCAACATAAAAAGAGACAAATAAACTAATAGATAGATACACAAGTAGTCAGACAGCCTGACAAAAAGTGACACAAACAGAAAAACAAAGTCAAAGTAGACAGACTGTTCGACAACAGTGACACCTTACTGAACAAGAGCTCTTCACTCTCTTTGTGATATCACAGCATCGAACCAGCAGTGAGATGACACCGTGTAGTTTACTAAAATCAGGACTGTGCTGACGATATCCCAATGAGGCCGGGCCATCACCAAGTGATACAGAGATAAATAGACTGGGAACACGCATCCACAATAACTGAGTACGCTGTAAACATACAAGACAGACAAGTAAGTACCAAATAAAACAGACAGCAAACAAATAAACACAACAACAGATGAGT